>NW_017259590.1:803039-808691 GCF_001594045.1 Atta colombica
TAGTTTCAAGTAGCAAAGTAACCGATTGACTTTTAATGAAAAAATGAAAACTCGCATCTTTGTTCTTTCTTTCCGGTTTATACTTATATTTGGTGAAATCTTTAGGTTTCAACGTTCCAGTATTTCAGAATTGTGAAATGGCAACTTTGCTATTTTTTCGATCAAAGTAATCTTACTCATTTTTGTGTGTCACCCGATAGTCAGTCTGCTCGCTTTTAGCCACTGGTGCATTCTCTCTCGCAACACTGACGTAACTAGTACATATGG
Organism: Atta colombica; assembly: GCF_001594045.1. Lineage (NCBI taxonomy): Eukaryota > Metazoa > Arthropoda > Insecta > Hymenoptera > Formicidae > Atta > Atta colombica. Next base: position 803,307 of record NW_017259590.1, read on the forward strand.
TTGTGAAGTCGCTCGCAACATTTTTCTTCCCTTGGGAGGAAAAAAGGAAAAGAGCTGCTCGAGTTTGCTATATTTACCTTTCAATTGTTGCAATACTTAATTTACAATCATACTTATTTTTATTTGAAGTTAAACTACCTGATTTCAAAACTGGTGAGTATGCTTTTATCCCAATTTAATTCCAATTTGTGATGTTACAATACCTAACAGAATTTTCACGAAATATAAAATTTGCTCACAGTTAAAAAACTCGATGTTTCTCGAGTATAGTTGTAACGAGATAATTAAATGATACTTCATGCACCAGTTTACATATATATTTTCGGAATTTCAAAACTTTAACCCTGTTAAAATAATTTCGCGTAAAATTCAAAAATTAAAAATTTAATTTTACTATCCGTTCGGCTATTCTTTTCAATATTTCAATCGCTTATAATACAAATATTGCATTATTTCTGAAAAAGAAAATAAATTTCAAGATCTCTAAAAATGGATTATAAAAAGAATAATACTCGACAAAAAAATGCGACATCTTGTGTGTAGTCTATAGTCGAAAGATAGAAATAATAAAAGCAGCTTTTTACATATATTGGATGTTTTTTAAAATTATTTTCTGATTATAAATTATTTTTTAAGAGTATTTCCATTTGACTTTACCTGAATATTTGTTAGGAAATCGAAGAACAACCGTAACGGAGATGTTACACGTTTGAAAATAGCCCCAGGTCCAAGACTGATTATTATTCGCACCATTCTAGTAATTTCTGGACGTTCCGCTGCCATTATATAAGAAGCAGTCGAGCCTAATGAATGGCCGATATATGCGTGCAATGGTCGCGAAGTCATTTTTGTAATATATAAAATCATCGCGGGTACATCGTAAATGCCCAATTCGTGAAAGCTAATACAAAATTTAATCTGTATATGTGTATATATATATATATATATATGTATATATGTGTGTGTATATATATAATATGTGTGTGTGTGTGTGTGTGTGTGTGTGTGTGTTTGTGTGTACATATATGTATATATAAAATATTATTACAGGGTACAACAAAATATTCTATTTTACAAAAGTGAATTACTTGATTTTTTTGTCAAATTAAACAATATGTTATTATGGTAATGTTACATTCAACACTAATTATTTTTACTTTATGAACATGTATACCTAAAATTCCAAAATTTTGAATTCGATGGAGATAATGAAACATGTGCTCTCGAATGAGTATTTCCACGAAAATTGCCCAACCAAACATCATACCCGTGATTGGCCAGTATGAAAGCTAGTATAAAAAAATATTATTTACAATAAATTTCTTATACATGTGTATAAATACAAGTATTAAATAATAATTAAAATGCTCTAAAAATTACATATGTAGTTAAGAGTTACATTAAAAAAAAATATATTTTGGAACTTGATAATTGTCAAATAGAAACCTAATCTTTTAGAAAGGGAAATATTCTTAGGTGTTGAATATGTCATACCAAGTCCTTTATCCTTGCCAAGAATAAGAAAATCGGCGCTGCTAGTCAAAAGAGAATGTTGGAGTAGCACGGGTGCACCATTTTGACGTGGAATACGATGAAGTGTTAAAAGATAACCATCCTCCGTTTGTACTATGTGAGTTTCCACGGGATAACCTGCTTTTCTTATCATCTGTAACTGAAAAAATAAAAGCACGTGAAAAAAAATGTTATTGCTATTACTTTTGAAGAAAAATCATTAATGATATACGGAAGGAGCACTTTTAATCGACAATTAAACCAATTTTGTACAATATGATTGGGAACAGGATATCGATTATTTAACGTAATTGCTCATTCTTAACCAATCTGTCGCCCTATTATCGTAAAGTGACGTCACAGCCACATAACATTATATTAACTAACGTCGAAAATACGTCATTATTTTCGTATGATTAATGGCGTAAATGAATGATGATATTAAGTGATCACTAATAACGTTACGTAATTGATTACTAATAATGTACCAATACGTCGTCGATTAGTCATTTATTCGACGTCAATAAATATGACATTGTTGTTGAATAAGACATCATTAAATTGTAAAAATTGATTGTCATTATTATTTCTTAAATATATCACGTCAATGATTCAAACTGACTAACTGTCGGCGTCAAAATGACTACTGAGATATGTATACATATATATGTATGTTTATATATATGTATCTTTTCTTAAATAGCTGGGAGATTTTAGCGTTTCTACATAATATGAAACATTATATGTATATTGAAAAAATTTCTGATTGAAATCGGAAACAGAATTTTTGGTTAAATTTATTGGAATTCTAACTAAGATAACTGGAATTCTGGTTGATACAATATTTTTGGTAGAATCTAGTAAAATTCTTATTTTTATCAGAATAATTGTTGGTGCATTTTCCAGCAAGAGACAGTGTAATAATGATCACTTCATCTTTTTTTAACATAGGGAAACAACAAAGATATTATGATTCATTGTATTAGGTTAGTATTATTTGTCATACGACAAGGAGTTTAAGTTTATTGATTGTTTATAAGATAGAGAGATCCCGATTTCTTTTTCTTGCAGCCATTCAATAAGCTTGAAATGCTTTGTCACAAATGTAGTATCAATCTCAGGCCGACAAATTTTTGATATTTATTGTTTGGCTGTAGGATAGAGATTTCCGAGGATTTCTCTGTCCTGCACACATTATCATACAACGAAAATGCACAAATGAACTAACACTATGTCGTCTGTGTCTATTGTTAGAAAGCATCCTATAACAATCATATACTTACTATGAGATTGCCTTGAAGAGAAATGTACCTAGTGTTTGATTGTTCTTTGTCCGTTTGCACTTTTTTAAATACATTCTGCGGAACATCAAGTATCCCAACTGTTGTATAGTCGAGAAAGCCACAAAAAAATAAAAGATGCACAAACATTTGCATTACAGAATTAGACGAATGGTCAATGTCAATAAAAAAATAGTTGACAGGATATCAAAGGATTGTACTAAAAATAGAAAACAGAATACAGCATAATTAGCTGAGCTCTTCTTTAATTTTTTCTTTATGGAATACTAAATGTAATATGGAGAATCGTGCGTTGATAATTTTTCATTTTTTTATGCAAAAAAAAGGAACGTTAATCATATTATGTTATTAGCTGCACGATGATAAAAAAGTTATAAAAGATACGCGATTATGCTGTGCGTATACAGGGTATTTCATTATTTTAATTGGCAACTTGAAAAACAAGTTAAGAAAAAAAATGTTTCAAGCAAAAGTTGTATAGTTTAAAGGAGGACAAATAATAGCAAAATCAGTTTTTAAAAAATCAATGGTAAATGTTCAGAAGTGGTGCTCTCCCAATAACCGGGGGTTTTTTTCAGTGAACAAAACTAGTTACGAAAAGACATGTATACCATGTTTTAAGAGAAGGCTTATGGTTTTTATGTGGGTTTTATGGTGGGAAAAAATGCTTTTAAAAACGAATAAGACAATTTTATTTTTTACCGAAATGTTGATTGTAAAGTTTTTTTAGTCTTTCATTACATTATCATTTATATTAGTCGTGAGATCGGAGTAAAACGTTCACAGAAGTGAAAAAAAATTGACACTCCACTTTCTCCCCCATTAAGGAGCGATTTTCCACACAAAATGAGATTCCACTCCATCAACTTTTTCTTAAATAGACAAAGAGGTGGAGTGGAATACGCTAAATAGTGTGTGTGTGTGTGTGTATGTGTGTGTGTGTGTGTGTGTGTGTGTGTGTGTGTGTGTGTGTGTGTGTGTGTGTAGATGCACTTGTACTTTTATTCATCTACACAAACTATTCCAAAAGACTATGAGCAAAGTTATTTTCATGATCGTAGATTTATTAAAAAGATTTCCCACGAATGTTCAATTTTCTTATCTTTATCTCTTTCTTATCTTTACTCTTATCTTTATTATTAGGGACATAATATTATTTGATTGATCTCAAATCTTTTTCATGATCGTAAATAGTATGCGAAATGAAGTGCGTAATTGCTTCAAACGAAATTTCGTTGATTGAATTTAAGCAACAATGTTGCCCTGCATAAATTTAATATATTAGATAACAGATTATAAAACCTTTTCCTTTGAAAAAATATTATGAGTTATAATACGTTATCTTACTGCTGGGCGGTTTTATAATGAAGAGCTCACATTCAATGTTAGGCAAATGAAAATTTATTACTATAAAATTTGAATAATATATGAACATTCAATGAAGTTTGTGACACTGAATACAAAAATATTGAATACAAATCTTCTTTTGCGTTTAACAGACAGATTAAGTATAGTGTTTTCGCTAAAATCGCACAAATAACTGAATCAACTCAACTTTGTCTGATCATTATATCATCGATGAGAAAGTAGAAGAGACTAGAAATGAAAGTAACATTTTATGAAAATTTATTAGGTTGCATTACTAGCTCCAACATGTTCAAACATACTTCTGTTATAACTCGTACTTATTTCAACGAACACGTTGGAAGAAGTTACCCAGACAACAAAATGTGCTTAAAATCGGGTCAAAACGTTTTCTGCATGTAAAAGATTTAAAGATGTTTTATGTCACAATTTTAGATGCCTAGAAACTTGATTTAGGTTATTTTTATGAATTTTTTTCTGAAAAATTCATAAGATCTCTTCAAATCACAGATGTTCCTTACCTATTAGTACATATAATATTTCAAGTATCTTTTAGAATGTTTTTCCATTGTAATTTTCCAATAAATAAGCCTTATATAACATTACTTTAAATACGAAGTGTCACTATGATCTGAATGTTGAACTGCTATATACATTCATTTTAAATGAGTTAATTATCAGAAATTGCATTGATAATTGCGTTGTCAGACTTTCAACGCAATCAATCTAAAGTTTATTACAGTTTTTTAATATTAAATTTAGGACATTTAGGGGGAATTATTAATATTTCAGATTGATTTCGTTGAAAGTTTGACAACCATATCGGCACGCGATTATCATTTCTGAAATTAATCATTTAAAACGAATATATATAACAGTTCAACATTCAGATCGTATTGGTACTTCATATTTAAAGTAATGTATTTAATATCAATCTTATTTCCAATCTTATTCCTTATATAACAATTTATGTAACATCATGAAAAAAGTAAGGCGCTACATGGTGACTGTTCTGCTCTGATACGAAAAACCAAACAGATTCTTAAAGTTACGAGTTTGGCTATCCTTTGATCTATAATAAAAAAAATATTAAAAAGAAAAAAAATGGCGTCATTTTGAAAATTATTTTCTGATTTTTTTCATTTTTCTTCTTTAAAGTGCTGTGAAATAAATAAAAATAAACATTTTGACTTTATTGTAGTTTAGA
>NW_017259590.1:808791-810546 GCF_001594045.1 Atta colombica
GATCACCATGTAGTAGATTATTTTTTTCATGATCTTACATAAACTGTTACATAAGGCTTACTTCTTGGAAAATTACAATAAAAAATTCTAAAAGCTACTTGAAATATATACTAATATATAGGAAAAACCCTGATTTGAATAGATATTACAATTTTTCAAAAAAAATTCTTAAAAATAATTTAAAAATCAAACTTCTAGACCAGAATTCCTTCTTAAGCAATGTTGAGCTTCGCTTACACTCAGTTTTCCCGTTCGTGCTCAAAGAAAGATTGAGAAGAACTTTTAATGTCATCATGACGTCATATATGCTATTCACAAGCATTCACAAGCGTCCATTGAGATAGCGTAACAAAAGCGTGAGCACTTACAGACATTTATGGCTAAAAATAAACGCAATGAACGCTCTCGTATTAAATATACATGTAAAAGTTATATACAAAGATAAATGATGATATATTTGAACTTTGGTTATATGTAGAATCCTAGGAAAGAACGGATGCGATATTGTGTCGAGTTAAGTCATCGCCGCCATTTTTTTTTTAGTGAAGTGCTCATAAGCTGATATTTTACAAGAGGAAGGTTAAGCTGCTAGGAAAAAAAAAAGTATTTGTTTCTTAAATAAAATACTATTGATATTTTTCTATTGTTGTTACATCATTTCTAGTTTCCTTCATCAATTTCAGAGAAACTATTCAAAGTATTACTTGGTGTAGTATACAAGTATTTATTAATAATATTAATAAGTATTTATTAATAATATTATCTGAATCATTTAATAAATCAAAATTTTCAGTAAAATTTGATTCAATTTCTAATGTATTGGGTATATTCTTTTTTCTAAAATTTGTAGGTATGAAAGCTTCTTTTACCCGAAAATATTAAGAATTAAGTAAAAAAACAGGAAATTCTTTGTATTTTTATTGGAATAATGATAAAAGAATTCAGAGGCAAGACATGTGTAAAAACATCAGAAAATAATTTACAAGACTATCAATTAATGCAAATAAGTATGTATTACAATAGACTATTATTTTACTTGTATATGATCATTAGAGCAATCAAAATTATGTAAAAATTATTGTAAAAATCCCTTTTTAAGCGCCTAAAATATGCTATGTGAAATTGAAAAAATGCTCTAAAGAAAGGAATGTATACATTTGAAAATTACTTTATATCGCAAAAATTTTTAAAATATTAATTTATTATTTAAAACAAAATAAAATGAATTTGATAAAATTTGTTTGTTTTTTTAATAATTTAAATAGTCTTAAAAATTTAATTAGTCTTAAAAATTTAATTAGTTTCTGGATATTAAAATTAAACAAGTACATATGTATTTGCAAATACATATTAAGTAAAAAATTTAATTATTTCAATTTATATTTCGATCACAGTAAATAATAAACATAAAAATTATAGATAACGTCATAAAAATACATATCAGATATATATCATTTATATAAAATATTGGATATCAACAAATAATGCCAAGTTAAATTATGTTATATCAAAATAAATAATGAATATAATTCATTATTATCAAGCGATGTTATCTTTAATTTTTATACATTGAAGCCTGAGTATATATCTTTGTATTCCTATTGATCTTCCTATTCGAATCCAAATGTCTTTAATTCTTCTTAAAAGAAATTACTTTATCACAAATTATTTAAGGACATTTTCTCTTCTATCCGAAGTAGATTAGAAGTTATTTAATTCTCCTTCAAAATAATATATATATATATATATATCATA
>NW_017259590.1:810646-834875 GCF_001594045.1 Atta colombica
AATATATATATCATATATATATCATAAAATTGCAAATTACTTTGTTTAATTCAAATGTTACTACAAAAAATTAAAAAAATAACAGTAAAAAGTTTAATTCAAATACAAAAACTTTTTATATAAAAACACTTTGCAAAATTGTAATGAATCTGCAATGGATCGGCCCAGTATACAGCTAATGTTTATTCTTTGCTTATCATAATGAATGTGCTATTCGCTTATTACCTAAATGTAGAATTAAAAAAAAAACCGCTTTTTTCAAATCGTTTCGGGAAAAAAACCCGAAAAATTTCGGTTTTCTTCTCCAAAAATTTTCTTTTTTTTTTGTTATTTTTGTTGTGTAAATGACATAATAATATTTAACATAATATTCATATCTATATGCATTAAGTGCACTTACGAACATAGTTGTTATCTTAATATAATTGTAAAAATCTATATTCTTTCCCAATATATGCATTTTTTAAATGATATTAATTTATTTAAACAAAATTGTTTTTTATTAAATTAACCTCTTTCCTGTAAATGATACGCTATAGTCTCTTTCATGACATGATAGTGTTTCTTTCATAATAATATAAAAGGATGCTTTTAATGTACTAAACTTCAACAATATACTTGATGGGAGACGCTACCGCGTCTCTTGATAGCATCAAACGACAAAATTTCACTTATGTAATATTATCCGAATGTAATGTTAGAAATTGGAAAATAACTAATTACCTCGTTATCAAGTAAAAAAATAATTTATAGTTATCGTTATTATTACTTAAAAAATAACGAAAATGGTCGTTATGCTGAAACAAGATCATTCTAAAAAATTTTGCAATATTTTGTGTATTGTTGAAAGCATTAAACAGTAATAACACTAGATCGATATGTAAAACATATATCATATAATTAAAAGAAATACTTTTTCCGAACTGGAAATTCGTACATGATATTTTAGAGTTTTATACATGCATATATCCAATTTTGCAAATTAAACGCCAATTAAATTTTTGATCTTAAAATATAATCTGAATAAGGTGCGATATTTTACAATAAATTTTGTCTATGAGATCACTTTTATCAAATTTAAAAATTGAGATTCATAATAAATTTGTTTTTACATTAATACCACTCTATAATATATAGATTTATGAAATTCTTAAGATATATTATAAACCACAATCTCAAAGCCATTTTATAGCATCTTAAGACGTTATTTAAAACAATCCTGAAGTATGAATAAATTATTAGAGCTAAAATTGAATTAAAATGTATAAAAAATTATTGTCATAAATAAATTCAAAATAAATCAAAAGTAACAATAAGAGTAACTAAAATCGTTATCGTCATCAAAAAAAATATAACTGTATTACCGTTAAAAAAAATAGATAACGTCGTTTCCAATCCATTACAAAAAAAGTAACTGTAATGGCGTTATTATTTATAAGTAACGATCAATTACTTCCCATCCTTATGTAATACTAGTTGCTTAACATCTGTATTATTAGATTTGATCACTAGGTCGAATTTCCATACTTTGTTTGGTCCAATTTCTGAGACATAAAGGGCTCTACCATAAGGGCATACAGCAATGGCGTGAGGCATAGTGAAGGCCTAAAAAAATACAATATATTCTTCTTATATATAATCTTCTTCTTCTTATATATATTCTTTTTATATATATAATTAGTGACTAGTTGTTTTAATTCTCAAATATATTAAGAAATCTCTAATAATGAGGAGTTATTAAAAAAAAATATGAAATATAATACTTACTGAAGACTCCGGGTTCCAAAATTCAATTACATTCCGATTTATATGATCAATGGTGAAACCTCTAATTTGTATATTTTTAAATGTCATTCCATTCACGGCGTAAATGAAACCATCTGAAATTACATATAATGTAATAAAGACATTTATTGTTGATTTCTAGTGCTATTATTATATTTTGTACTTAATTTATACACAATATTAGTGGAAATGCTCCTATTATGAGATATCGAGTTCATTTTGGGTAAATACTAGAAATTTATAGGCAGAATTAAAAAAAATAATAAGTCATTTTGAAGGGAGTTTAATAAGCTTTAAGATAATGTTATATAAAATTTAATTAAAATTCATTATATTTGAAAATTAAAGAAATGTAAAAAGTGAGTAAAGTCAAAAAATTGTGCTCCTAATATGAGATACTCCGAGAAATCGATAGTAAAACGCAAAACATATCAGTATTGTAATTAAAAAACTTTATTTAATGTTTCTTAAATATAAACAAATACAACCAGTGTGTGCAAAATGAGTATGCGATACATTATACTCAGAACTCATCTTCAGCTAGTTGAAATTAAATATCGCAGAAATAGGTACTTGACGTTCATTCTGTCCTTTTTATTATTATACAATAACATGTATATTTTAGCAACGATTTTCGCTATGACATAGGAGCATGGATTATTTCATATTAGAAATGCTCTGGGTACCTCTTATTACGATTTCCACGCCTTACGGCGATCATTAAATCTAACTTCTGTAATTAAGCAGTTCAACATATCCCGTATTTTTTTATTAGTACGACCTTACTCTATCACTACATGAAGAATTTATTACCAAATATTTATTTTATTAAATAATAAACAATGTTTAAAGGCTCATATCTGAAACTTGAAAATATCCAAATTCTAAAATCTTTTTTTACGACGATTACATGCATGATTTAATAATAATTTAATAATGAATTTTAATAATGAATTTTCTAATTTTCTACTAAGCAGTTTTCAATACAAGAGCAATAAATTTATGGAGCAATAATATTACGGAAACCAATAGACTAGCGTCTATTAGTTCAACAGAAATGCTGCTATCTCATATTAGGCGTCCATCTTATAATAGGGGTCTTTTTCTTATATTTAATTTTTATATTACAATATATGTTATATAAACGTGTTATATAAATATGTTTGTAATTCAACTTTTATTTTTTATTTTAAATTTATGTTTCATAGTTATTCATTCTATATTCTATGTTTGATCTATTTTTATACTGCTTTGTTCCGCTTTTGCGTTTTTATAATTGTAATTTTTTACTTTCTTTTTCTGGTAAACGTTAGAGCAGCAAATTTTGCTATACCATGCATTTTATGCACTCGTGCCCCTAACATTTCTCGTTTAACTCTGTAATTGCTGTTTTTATTATTATTTTTTAATTAATATACAAACAAATTAAATTAAATTAAATTAAAAATTAATCTTCTTTTGTTTCTTTTATTTTATAAAGCAAATTTTTGTTAAATATATTTATAAGAATAATACTTAAATAAATAATTAAAAGTATTGAAAAATGAGATATGACTATAATATTGTTTATTTTTTTATTTACTAATATTTTTTCATTTTATTTTATTGCTTGATTTAATTTAATTGGTTCGATTTGGATTCTAACATGAGATTGAAAGAATTATTATATTTTTAATGTAATTATATAATAGTAATTATATATTAAAAAATTGCAACTATCGTGAATTACTTACGATACGATGCAATTCCGAATATTCGACCGAATTGCGGATGATGAATCGAATAAGGAAGATAAGAAGGAGGGTTTTGTTTCAATCCGGAAAATGTTACATCCAGGCATACAATTCTCAAATCTTCGCGGTCAGCGATACATACTTGTTCATTTGGCAAAATCGTCAAAGCATGTGGGACTCTTAAAGTAATCCAGTCTAAAATCGCAAATATATTAACTTTATTTAAATATGTAATAAATATGTGTATTAAAAGTATGTATTTATCAGAAAAGAAAATATTTGAGGATTTCCTCCTAAGAATATCCTCATTTAAGGATTAGTACAAACAAAAATTTAAAACAGATTATATGTATTATTAACATTACTATAGTATTGGTAATATTGAACGTACTTTCACCGATAGCATATTTAGGATTGCCCCTTTTGTCAAACAATATTATTCTATTGTTGCAATATCCGTCAGCGATGACAATGTCGCCACTCGGTAAAACCGCGACTGAGGTTGGCTGGCAGAAATGATTTATATCGTTTCCAGGCTCAAATCTTTGACCGAGAATCATTTGAGGAATACCGGAAGCCGAGTACTATAATTTTATGCAGATAGTCTCTAATATGTTTTTAACAGTAATAATAAGATTAGAAACAAGACCGGAATACATCATCTATGTGAAGACGCCTCTTGACGGTCAAAGTTAGATGTTAAACTAATACATATATATATACATATATATATATATATATACATATGTATTTTTTAATTAAATGAATTCATCTCAGAAATATGATTGCGCCTTTATTATCGGACATTTCAACATAATCTGTCTGAAATATTAATAATCCCCTCAAATTTAGTGTATTTACATATATATATATATATATAGTAGAGAGCGCCTTAAGGATTGATCAAAGTTGGAAGTTTTGAATAATATAATATTCTAAGTTCATAAATGTAATTAATCTCAAATATGACTGTGTGCTGAAACGTTTGGACATTAAAACACCATCTTTTATGAAATAAAGGGGAGATTATATTTATTCGTGATTGTCCGAACATTTCGGCTCACGATTATTATCTCAGATTGATTGTGTTTTAATATCCGAATGTTGCTACGCACAGTCACATTTGAGATTAATTAAATTCGTGAATTTAGAATATTATATTATTTGAAATTTTCCGATCCTTAAGGCGCTTTCTACTATATTATATTGTTACATAACTCGGTCGTTTTCTATTTTTTAATTACATACATATTAAAACCTGTAAAGAACTTATTGCGAAAAATATTATCTTGGCCGGGAATCGAAACCGGAATCAAAATCTCTAGCATGTTGTGTGAACGTCCTAATTAAGCTTTAGAACATCGAGACACTAATATTTTTCAGATGGATATAATGAAAGTCCAATAGTACAACAGCGCGCAATCATATTTCTAAGATTCATTTAAGAATATATATACATTACACAGTTTAACATCTAACTTTGACCGTGAGTGGCGCTTCTAATAACTATAATAAAAGATCAATTATAACATGTTGTAATAATTTATTGCTATATATAAATAACGAGTTCTTATTAAGTTTTCAATTATTTTACTTAATTTAATATATGGGAAGACCGGTGTCAGTTGACTATAGGGATAAGTAGAATAATCGAGGTTACATTAAAACACGCGATACACGTAAACGTGTCTGAGCACGCAGCGACTGCCGCTAAGTCTGCTGTAACATCTTGTTGGGAACACATCTATGATAGAAGTTATACCACAATTTAAAAAAATCGTACACCTAAGTAAATATTTTTATTCTTAAAGTTTTTGTTTTACAATCGTGTATGATTATCTGAGATATTTGATTTCTACTTAGTAAGTGTAATTCTTACTTAATAAAGTCCAACAGATTTTTTTGTTTATGTATTTTTGTTATTATATGTTGTTAATGTTGTTAAAAAATGAACAGGTGGGAATAGTAGATTAATCACAGCATGGAACTGTATGACTCATTTAGTGACGACTCTTATAATAATTACTTAAAATTTTATTCCTTTAAAGAGATTTTCCTCAGTGGTAAATGTTATAAGTTTAGTTCCCTTATGTCCAATCTCGAAAAGGGAGACTCATTCGACGTATTTTTGCACGAAGTGAACAAATTTTACAAAAAGAAGCATTGTTTTGCCCTGCGAAGCGAATGTGTGTGTTTAAAATATATTTTTATAAAAGTTTTATTAATATGTAGCTAAAGACGTAGCTTAAAATATATTAATCTTTATTTTAATAATCTTGAATTACCCCGATTCCGGGACTAGTTGAATCAGATGGAATGCATTAGAAAAATTTTTTTTTTTATATTAATTATCAGTTTCCCCTTATTATTAAAATGATTAGATAGTCAAATGTATGTAGTAATTGGTAGAATTCATTTTTTTTAATTGGTCTCTTAATTTCATCTATAAGAATTCGAAATCTAAAAAATGAATCTATTAGCATCGGTCTCCCCTACATATTTATATATATTTATTATTTATATATAATTATCAGAGGATTGGAAAGTTAAGGTCTGAGCAGAAGATTTGTCGTAAGATTTACTTATTATTAGACTTAAGTAGTAGATATATACAGTAATCAACGTACAAACTTTGGCGTATGACATATTTATTGCCGTATCTTCAAGAATCTCTTGGAAAGAGACTCTTGGAAGAGATTCTTGAAAAATTTTTAGACGATAATTTTAGACATTCTGCTCATTAAAAAAATTGCGAAAATTTCAAAATGATAGAAAACTTTTTGATTCAATATATATTCAATTTAGTTCGCTTTATCACATATTTAAAAAACGTTTGATTCATCTTGTATAACAATAAACTATAAATATTAGATTTCAATATCTATTTATGACAATTTTCGTATTGTATATTCAAGATATATGAAAAAAAATACACGGAAATTGTGCTGTAAAGAGATTTAAAGTATAAAAAGTAACGACAAAAATAATTATTAAATTTGCTACGATTATTGAACCGTAGCATTACAATAAATAATGTCATTAACAATTACAAAAATAGGTAATGGTAACAGTATTACAAATACTTAATTTAATAGTTATTTCTCAACTCTGATAATTACTAATAATAAAAACACATTTATGATCTAAGGTAATGTTTTATAATTATAACACAACAATTTATTTACTTGATAACAAGATTTAGGATTTCTTTTTTCATTTATTAATTATAATAGAGACTATTTGTATGTTTTTAATGCGAATTTCTTTACATACCTTGAATACTTGATGAAGAGCAATATCAGTCAACCATATATTTCCAAAGGGATCGACGTGAATTCCATGCGGTAAATAAAATGTTTGATTTCCCCAACCGCAAATAATATTACCAATTTTAGAATCCACCTTTAATACTGTATTCTCACGAATGGGACCTTTGTATTTCTCTTGGTATTCTGCATTTTCGTCGAAGGTACTAAAATTTCGTCAAATGCATTAGTTCAGCAGAGAAAACAGCTTTACTATTGTAAAATTTTTTAATACAATTAATTCTTGCTTTTAATTTTTTATGGATTTAAATGTATAAACAAATCGTATTGAAGAATTTTATAATTAACAGTTGCTTTCTCTGTTGAACGCAATAATTATTAACATGATGAGAGTATTTTTCAGATTAGAAAAATTGCTTTTATATACATTTAAATTACATTAAAGAAATACAAATAAAATAAAATGAATAATTAAAAATAATAAATTAATCACACACTTGAATTGGATTTTTCAAAAAGAGAAAGTTATATATCGAATATTAAAATAAATTGAAATAAAATCATCTTCAAATCTTATTATTATATTTTTTTAAATATAAAAACTAATAAAATAATAGGAAGTATTGCAGAGCACTTCATTTCAGCACTTCATTTCTGCAATCGTTGCTTTTTGTAACGAATATGAAATTTAATTTTTATGTTTTTGATTTGCATTCATTAATTTATTAATGACTTACTCGTAATTCCATGTTCGATCTCCGCGATGAAAAATTACGAGATTTCCCGTCGGTTCCACAGCGACTCCGGAAACCTCACCAAGATTTTCGGGACTTCGCCAGAAACGATTTTCGATAGGATGCAGTGGCGTGTTATAAGATTCCGAAAATTGATCCTGCATAATAAAGATAAGAATAACAACAACAAAAATTGTAAACATATGATTATTACAGACCAGGATTATTAATATTGTTAAAATATGATTTGTGTGATTTTTATATAAAAATTAGCTTTATATAAAAATTAGGGCTATATTAGAGATATATAATGCCTCATATTAAATACTTGAATGTTACTCTGTGAAATTAATACGGATGAGTATTAGTAAAAACTTAAGTAAAAAAAGGAATGTGCTTATTAATTTATTAAGTTTTACACGCGTAAATATTATATTAATTATTTTAAATATTACGATGTAACAATTTATTAAGATGTAATATTAAGTATAAATTAGTTACATACGTGAGAAAATTGGTCAGGAGCGTCAAATTTATTGAAGTTACTTCCATCGAAGCTTCCATCATTGATATTGGATGTAACACCTCTAAATATCGCTACACATATCAAGAGAACTCGAAGGAATTGGTTTCCTCTACTCGCCATCGTCTCTCTGCTCTTCCATAAATCTCGCAGCTGACGACGGTCCAAACCGAGGTATCGAATCGATAATACGCGCAAGCGCTCGTCGAATTTAAATTATTACACCTCGGAAGTATAGCTTCAGAGAAATTAATGCAACAAGTACATGGGAAGTAATGAAGGGAATTGATTACCTGATAAAATACGAACAGGATTCAAGTTCGATGAAAAATTCGATTAAATAAAAAGAGAAAGAAGATATAAAAAAATTGTTTTGTTATGTTGTATAACTGAATTATAGATCGAAATAAAACATTTCTATAAATTATTTATATATATAGAACAATTATAACATAACTATCAGAAATTAACAGCAATATAACAGGGATATATACGAGAATACAATAAAAAGTAGAGTGGGAAGTTATTGCGATCAAAACATCAATGATGAACTTAATATTTACTATTTCTCATCGTTATTTTGTGATATAACGGACATAAATTTGTTGTAACTTTTTAAAATTGTTTATTAGAAATTCATTGTTTATTCAGCAGTAACGATTATTCACTTTAATTTGGATGAAAATGCTGGAGAATAAAAGAAATAGGTGGTGATTTTGTCGATACACAGAAAATAACAAATTGGATACCGATGGTCGATGAGAAGTGATGAGCTGTTGTGTCAGATATCGTTTAAAATCAACTGCATCTGCTCCAGAAAGAATTTGCCGGTACAATCAGACAGGTGGGCGTCGATCGATATTCGCGCGCAAGTGTCCTGGTACTGTTCCAGAAAAGTAGGTAGGGATGATCGTATCCTGGAGACCATTGACGTCAGAGTTTTTAATTCGCAGAGTAATCAATAACTTTCTGTGATCTATATTTTCAGCAAAACACAAAATAACAATCATACAACGTCATACGTTAGGGCAGGTCCACAACTTTGCTTTAAGAGGCCTTAAGTCATAAGTCGAAAGAGATTAAGCAACAATAATTTCTGTTTTTATAACTATTTTTGCGCAGTTTAGGCTTTAACCGTTAGATTTACCTAAGCAAATTGAACAAAATCCAATTCTTACGACCTAAAAGAATAAGTTCTGTGGCCGATATATCATCGTCACTTACAAAAACTTACATCTTACGATTTACGACCTCTTAAAGCAAAGTTGTGGATCTATCCTTATTGCTCAAAAAATTCAGCACTTTTGTTAACAATTCCATTTTTATATATGTATAAAATACGGAATTATGATATGTTATATTCTTTTATTTTTAATATTTAAAGGTGAATTGCAAAAAATAATTATAAACGGAAATTACAAGTAAATTTTTTAAATAGACAAATATCATGTATGTCGATTGAAACAAACATCAATTTAAAATCTTACGCTAGACACTAATAAACATTTAAGAAAATGGTATGTAAACAATATTCTTGCAAAAATTAAGTATAAAATTATTTACAAATCTTTGATTAAAACACTTGAAAAACTTATCGATAGAACACCAAGAGTTTATGGCTCTTATTTAAAGTCTATGAATAGGCTGTGACAAGAAGAAAATCTAAAAACAAATAATTTTTTCTTATAAATTTATTTTAATGAAAACATATATATACACAACAATGCATTTAAAAACATAATACATGCAAATTGTATTTGTATTTTATTCTATATTTTATTCTTTATATTACGAAATTTCTATAAACGGAGCTGGAACTTTTGACCGATAGCGTATAATAGTTATAATTATACATAATTATAATTTGCATAGCAATTATACAGTTATATGTATAAACATTATATTCTATTCGCTGTATTTGGTTTAGATGAGAGGCCTATAGCTGTCTACATCTCATTTGCTTACAGATCGATTGCTTACATGTATTATTGAAAGGATTCCGATAGCGCATATCGCTAAGTTAATTTAAAATAAAATATTCTCATTAATGAAAAGTTACTAGTGGTTACTAGACATCGACCGATGTATGTGGATATGTGCTATCGCACTACGCGTTAACGGGATCCTCCCGTATTATTAAGGAGTTTTTGTAATAACGTAAATTCAGATATGGTGAACGCTAAAGTTACATTATTTTTTTCTTAACCTAATCTTAGCGTTCTGTATTTGGATAAACGGTATTGCAAAAATTTCCTATTGCTTACAATTCGATTGTCTTATATATGTTACATGTACTTTTGCGCACAAATATAAAATTGAGATTAAATTACATAAATAAAATTTATGTTTTTGAAGCAGGGAATTTGTATTTTAAAGCAGCGAATTTGTTTTCAAACAGAGAATTTGTGTTTTTAAAGCAGAGAATATTGCTTATAGACAATCGAGCTGTAGGCAATAATACATGTAAACAAGTTACATGTAAACAAATGAAATGTGAAATGTGAAGGCAAACGAAATCTTCTCAGTTGCAAATGCATAGAGCAAATGATGTCATATTAATAGGGGATTAGCTAACTAATCTAATTAAAAATAGTCTTGTTAATTCAATAACAATGAAACAAATATGTCATGCTCTTGTTTTAATAAAATGTTATTTATTTCATTAATAACTGTTATTGAATTAACAAAATCGTTTTTTATTAGATTTCTGCTATTAATACATCTTTTTTCTATCAGGAGACATTATATCAGTGCAGCGCTAGGATATACAGGCGCACGATGTACACAATACTGTAATAATATATAATAAGCTTAAATTAAAATCAGATTACTTGCGTAATTAATTTTAATATTTTAATTTTCGATAATAATAAAATATAGGTTTAATGTATCCTCAAATTTAAACATGTTCTTTTTATAAATTATACATTACAAAATCCATTATAAAATATAAAAGTAAAATTAGCAGTTAGTTTAATAATTAATTAATAATTTTAATATTAAAATAATACATGTAAGGGTTACATGTAGAAACATGTAATTCTATGTAGAAATCCAATTTAATATTGAAAAGTAGTAAGTTTACTTATTTTGAGTATTAAAAATACTGGGAACAACAGTACTGAATAAGTAATATATAATTATTACCTTTTAAGATTAATCTTCTGTAAAGGAATACAAATCTCAAATCTATAGGACAAGTGAGTAAATTATTTACAAATTATTTCGTCAGAGTTTTATTAATAGCAATCACATAATGAGTTTATTATATATAATATGACAATCATAAATCTCTTGGCAGCGTAAATTTGTGAATGCTCTAATACAAATTACATTGCTCTTCCAAATCCAAATGTCTTTTGAATGTCATTCTTGGAACAACGTTCTCTTTTCTAGATAAAATCTATTAATAGAAAATTACCTTGAAAACAATTGCCATATCTTATAACTGATGAATAAATCTGCAAAATTCTAACGAACGCCGATTTTGATTTTGAACAGATGTTTGATTTTCAATATTTCCATCATATATTGCTATCCCTGTACAAAATCCGTTATCATTAGTCAAAAATAATTCTGTGAAATTGTATAATCGAAAATTAGCGATTTAAAAATACTTTGATATTTCTTATCGTTTCCAGCTTAATATATATTAGGTGTAGTAAAAAGAAATCCATTATTTTTGCATGAAATTGAATGGGAAAATAATGGATTTCTTTTTACTACATCTAGTATATGATAAATATAATTAAAATAAATTAATTAGAGAATTATTATTAAAGAACTGGCGAATAATTGTTAACAATAAGAAAATGCGGTAAACTATTAACAAAAAAAGATTATATTTCTGCACTTACTTTATTTCATGAACTTTGCCATGCGAAATGGATTCTATCGATTTTTTTTAATTCACCTGTCTTTCTTCGCGGGTCTGGTACTCCATAGCATCATTTACTTATCGATTTCGAGACTTAATGACGTTTCGGGTTGGGTCCATATGTAACCTGTGCGTGTCATACTACAGTGTGCGTCATAATATCTTCCTGGTGAACGACAATAGGACCATTTCGGGCAGCGACACCGAAACTTACTGTGAAATTCTTCCTTGCACACTTCGTTCCACCAGCAAGTCCTCTGAGGAACATCAGAGAATTTATTGTTTCAAAAATTTAAGAATAAATCTATCATTTTAATTTTTTTTTATTGAATAATACAATATTTGTGCGTAGAATATAAAATATTTCAAATAAATAAAGAAATCATATCATAAAAGATATTTAAAAATTTACCTAGAAATATTATTAGGCATCAAGACTTTAATCGTATATGATTCCTTATTTATTTGATTTATTTGAATAGCAGTATAGTTTAACTTAATTATTATTGTATCAAAAATACTTATAATTATCTACCTCGGCTAGGTAGCCTCTTACACTTTGGTCACTGTAATTTCTCTTGATAATTACATGTCTGGTATTTGCCGAATATACTCTCGTACATAATGCGAATATCAATAAAAAACATAACATAATTCCATCCTGAAAAAGAATAACATATAAAAAAATAATATATAATTTACGCTATATCAAATATATATATAAAGTTAAACATGTAAAAAGTTAACATTTCTTATTTTAAAAACAAGATATTAAATCTTCATTAATTTCTGCAAAAATTTATTGATTCTTTTAGAAATTTAATTTATATTTTCTCTCATTATTTTCGAATTTGTCGAAATTTGTCGATATTTGCAGATACATAAATCTTTCCATCCCTTAATTAGTCATCTCTTACAGTGATTTGAACTTGTAATATTTCTTTAATGAAAAAAATCTTCATAATATTTTATAGTATTTTTAGGAATTTTTTGTATTTGTAATTTATGAAGATTTTGAAAAAGGTTTTAAACTTCTTTAGATTTTATAAGTTTCTTTGGAAATGTACGAATAAAAAATCTTAGAAATATTCCAAAATTCACATATGCAAAGTATTTTAGAAAAGATATAAGTGAACTTTCTCACTTCTGAAATGTTCCAATATCAAAAATCAAAGAAATTTTCTAAAAAAGGATTTCTGAAAAATTCTAAAATTCATATGGAAATTATGAAAAATTATATAAATAATTTTAAGAAAAATATCCGCTAAGGTTGTTGCTGCATTGTAAATGTCGAGAGAATTCGATGAAATTATATATATTTTTGCACGCACTCACATTTTCCCTCATAACTGCTCTCTCGCGATAATTATATTCTCGATTCTAGATTACATGCAAAAAAATGCAAAGAGAGTGGCGAGCTTACGCGAGCTACATTTGCCCGTCGCGATGTTACTCGCGAGGCATTATTCCTAAGCGATGTAGTTCCTGAGAGAAGGAGCAAGTGACATTGAGCATGCGTACGTCCAGTATTCACTGATACAAGGATAGCTCAGTTTCTCTGTCTCTCTCTATCTCTTTCTCTCTCTCTCTCTCTCTCTCTCTCTCTCTCTCTGCCTCCCTTCCCCTCTTCCCTCCGTTCTTCTTTATTTCATTCCATATAGCGATCGATCGAGCTCTACGCACGGATACTATTCCTTGGTGAAAAGCCAAATTAACTTGTACTTAAGAGGATGCTGGACTGACCAAATTATCGGCATTACAGTCGTACAAAGATCTCCGAATGAACGGAATGAAAAATTCTTTTACATGATCAAAATAAATGCAAAATTAAGCGGTGATTAAGTGGACTTTATACTAAAATCGAAAAAAATTAAAACTTATCTAACTTTTTTATATATATTATACACATATAACATATATAAAATAATATATACATATATTAACATACAGTGATGAAAATATAGATATATATATATATATAAAACTTTATAAAATAGTTATTTTATCTGTCTATTTTTACTTGCTGATTATTTTATTATTATTTTTATATACAAATATAGATATGTATAATGTCAATATTAATAAAGTTTCATTTATATTACATATTAATATCTTGTGTAGGTTCATATTGGCATTATACATATCATTATTTTTATATATTTTTGTATTACACAGTTAGAGCAGTTTAGAGCAGTTTAGAGCACTACAATATTAATAATCTGATACAATATTAATAATCTTAGTATGACATTTGAATCTCGCGCAACATTGGGGGCGAAATTTGATTGGCTGCTCCAATATTCAGTCCTTATGCATGGTATACCGTCTTCTTACATTAAGTCGGACTGCGTATTGAAGAATGAGATTGAAGATTGAAAGATTGAAATTTGACCAATCAAAATAAAAGGAGCCAAAATTTCTTTGTCCTCATTGATGAAATTTCAATCTTTAATCTTTAATCTCAATCTTCAATGTATAGTCTGATTCCGGCCTTATGATACCTTTACTATCGAGCGTCACATGAAAAGACACTTTTATATTTCGATAGTTTGAAATTTATTCTGTCTTTTGGCTATAATGCCGCCAGTAGATATCACCACTGCATATCTTATATAGCAAAACCAAGCGAGAAATGTTCCCAAGTGTAAGGGCCAGTTTCACCAACGCCAGTTAGCTTAATCAGCCGTTGACTGACCAATCGCGTTTGCTGTTTAGTAGAAATTGACGAATTGCAGTTGATAGTTAATCACGATTAAGCTTGATCGGCGTTAGTGAAACCGGCCTAGTTTTTAGTTAATCCACACAAAATTCAAATCAGCTGTTCAAATCTTATCAAAATTGTATCCGTACTCTCTAAATTCTTTCAAATGAAATATCACTCTGAAAGAATGAAAATTCCCTAACAGCACTAAGTCGACTCTAAGTCGACTCTAAGTCTACTATAGCTTCTAGACGTCTGAAAAATAAACGTCTGTAACGTCGATTTTAGATGACTTGGAGATGTCTCTAAGTCATACAATGTTTCACTTTAAAGACGACTGTAAGCTGACTTTTTAAGTTAACTATTCTAGACTTTGTATCCTCATTCATGTCTCATTCATGTTTACAATGCTCATGAACAGCATTCATTCTTTAACTATTAAATAACAAGGACGAAATGATTCCATTTAAGTTTTGTGAGTGTAAATCGCTCACTAGATGTCTTAAAATCGATGTTGGAAGGATGTCTGTACAAAGTCGACTTACAGTCGACTCTAAAGGCCTGACTTAGCAAAGTCAATTTACAGTCGACATAATAACATTTGTGCTATTAGGGTTTTATATAGGAATGTTGATTTTTTCATGTAGTTTTTAATGAAAGCTCACTATCTGTGCACAGACTATATCTTACTTGTAGTTCTTGGTTAATGACATGGTGTCGCCACTGTTTGACCAGTATGAAATTTGCTATTGACGGTCCATATTTATGTAATCAAAGATTCTGTTTGATCAGCTGTTTCGCATTTATTTGTCATTCGTCATACTTTTGCGAATGGAATAATGGCATCTTATGCGTTACTGCAACAATGTGCAAGTGGAATTAGTAGGAATAGTCTTAGGTATCTTGCTTTATTAATTTTTTGGACAAGTGATAGACGTAAATATAACCTCAAAATTTATATAACAAATCTATTAAATGTGCGTTAAATTGTTATCATTATTAAATATATGGTTTTAATGCATAAAAAAATTTAAGTTGCTATTTTCTATGATTTCTTGATATATATATGTTATATAATGTAAAAAAATAAATTGTAATTTTATATGAAGTTGAAGAATCAGCACCAGCCTATCTCTAAATTGTTACAATTACAATATTTCTATATTTTACTTTTGCATTAGAATTAAAATATAATTACTAGGAACGTAATATTAGTTTGTAAGCTATTATTTAACAGATGAGTTTATGATTTACAAATTCTAAAGAATTCTCTCTGTATGCAGATTGAGTAGGTTATTTTCAAGTAAAGGCACAGACATACAAAAGAAACCTGATATAGCGGAGCGCAAGAGTCTCCAAGAAATTATACTGTCGCCAGAGGAGACCAAATATCTGCAAGCTTCAAAAAGTACAATTACCATAACATCTGATGAGGATGTTGGTTATGTATCTGGTGTTCCTGAGGAGCATATCAAAACACGTAAAGTAAGGATATATCAACCTGCCAAGAGCGCTATGCAATCTGGAACGAATAACATTCACTTTTGGCAAATGGACTTTGATACACGCGAACGTTGGGAGAATCCATTAATGGGTTGGACTTCCAGGTAAATTAATGTTTATATTAATCTTTTATATATGTTTAAAGTGATAATATCCTTAAGTAAATCTAACAGATTTAAAAAAATGATTATTTACATTAATTCAAGACGAAAACTGTATCTGAAATAATTTCAAAGATATCTGCTTATTCACCTCTGTTTGAAAAACTGATGTATGCTCCAAAAGATGACCCTAGAAACAGACTAGAAAAGTACATAAAGTTTCATCAAAATAGTCCGAATAATTTTCAAAATTTTTGAAAAAAATTTTTTCTTTAACTTTGACATCTTTACATCTCTAACACTAAGTAATTTTGGATATATGATCATATGAAGTTTTGCCTTAAATTAATGTGGTAAATCATTCTTTAAAATTTTTAGAATATCATATATCTTATATCAAGTTATGTAAATCAAGATATATATATATATGAATCATAATGATTATAATATATTGTATAATTTTATAATGATTCTAATATATTGTATTAAGTATAGCGATACATAATAGTAATATTTATATTTTTAATGCAGTGGAGATCCTATGTCAAATATAAAAGTTGATTTTGCGACAAAGGAGGAAGCAATTGCACATTGCAAGAAGATGGGATGGGATTACTATGTGCAAAAGCCGAATGTTAGTCAGCCGAAACCTCGTAGTTATGGTAGCAATTTCTCTTGGAATAAACGTACTAGAGTTTCAACTAAATAATCTACTTATTTAAGCTGTAATGCAACGACAAATCGCTAATTGTAGTCATCCAAAAAAATTTTAGAACATATATATAATGCCAATAAGTGTATATATATATATATATATATATGTTTAGCGCAATGTATTTCAGTTTAAATTTGATATGTATCTTTTTTGCCTATTCCTTATTGGTTGAATAGAATAAACATTAAATAAATTTATTTACACTT
Organism: Atta colombica; assembly: GCF_001594045.1. Classification (NCBI taxonomy): domain Eukaryota; kingdom Metazoa; phylum Arthropoda; class Insecta; order Hymenoptera; family Formicidae; genus Atta; species Atta colombica. The sequence goes on from NW_017259590.1 coordinate 827,791, forward strand.
TGACATGTATGTTACTTTTTATAATTATCTTAATGTAACATTATTTTTGAATCTACATGATTATTTAAGGAAGATTATGGGCGAAAACAGTGACACATGCTTCAGTGAAGATAACAACAGTCTGATAACATTTTAACATTTCTAATTATATTTCGTTTGTGTTATTTATAATTATATACTACAATATTATTAACAACGTTCTGCATTGACAAGTTTGCGCGCCTTCGTGTCAGGCGGAGCGAAATGAGAAGTTATCATACAGTACGCGTTTGAATTCATTATTCAATTCATTATTCATATTCAAAATTATTGAAGATCATGTTAGAACATCTTGATGTATCGCATAAAAAATGCGAATCTCCCTTCGAGCTTATCGTATCGATGCATTCTATTTTGCATTCTCGCTATGGTCAACTAAGTTCTTTTCTGTCTAAAAGACATGCAATTATTACTATCCTTTCCAGCCTGTACTACATATAAAATTAGAGAAAAAAAGATTCAAATGTTTACAACTTGTTATAGCACCTAATATAATGTCTTATATATATTGTCATCAACGTTAGTTGAAAAAAATTGGATATATTTTTAATGTATATTATGTTAACGAATGAGAGGATAATTTCTCTTGTTTAATACTTTATAAACTTTCATTCAAAAGAGATTATATTTATGAAAAATTTTTTTAAAATTTCCTTATTACCAATGGCAAATGATGAGTCGGTTTTTATTGGAACAATCGTCGTGCTCTGGAAAGGAACAGGAAATTGCTTAGAAATTAGTTGACCGAGGTCGTTGCTGCAAACAGACCCTTAATTATTTATAATTAAGACATAAAGCGAAGGAAAGAACGTGTGCAATCGTATCTCATGAGAGCGAAATATAAGAAATGACATGTTATTATCACAGAAAGTATAGCAATAAGAAAATTGTAAGGACAAAAACAAGTTGTCGTTGAAGATTGCAGAGAGAATCCTCAAGAGAGGCGTTAATATATCGTTAAATCGTATAAAACATTTTATGGTATCTAGTAATCTCTTCCAAGAGATTCTACTTCGTCCTGCGAAAGACAGGATAAATTAGAGGAAATATTATCATTGAAATTCATTTAGAGTAATTAAATTTTAAATTGCTAATTTAGAAACTGTGGTTCTTGTAGTTGAATTTCCTTTAATTTATCCCGTTTACTTTGCAGTGAAGATTGTCTCCCTTTATCCCTTTAAAAGATATTTTGGCTGTATTTCGCAGAAAACAGCGCTTAACATTTTACGCCAATTGGATTATATTTTTAAATCTAGAGAAATAATCTTATTTCAGCGAAGAAATACAACATCAAGCTACAAAATAGATATTTTTTAATACGGAACGATGATATTATTAATTAAATCATAAAATATTTTATAAGCTCATGGATTCAGTATTAAGTTTATCTCGTGCGAATTTTCCTTTTTTATCATGTCTTTTGAAACAATTTTCATAATGAATCTCTTTCATATATTGAGAAAAAAATTTACTAAATTTTAATAAATATTTCTTTGAATAATCCTAGCGGAATATTTACTAAATGTAAACACATATTTATTAGATACAAGAACCATTAGTTTGATTCAATTATTTTTTTTATTTATCTAAATATTTATTTACCATAAGTAAATATTGCATTAGAACTTTAAAAAAATATTTATTAAAAATTAATAAATTTTTTCTCAGTATACGGAATAATTTTTGTTTATTGCTATAAATAAAAATAAATTGATGTTAATACTCGTTTTTCATTTAATTACAATCGTTAGATATAATTATTTTATAATTATGTATAAATAGTTACATATTATTTCTATCTTTTTTTGCATTCCTTTCTAACAAAATATAATTCCGATTAAGGCGTCAGAAGTTAGTTCTCTCTTTCCATTATGTTAATTCTTTCTTCTCATATGTTTTCAAATCTTAAGATTTTATAAAAATAAAAAAAAATATTACAAACGAATTTTGAAGTTAATTATTCAGTAAACGAGAATGGATGAAATGGATTGAAATGGATTCAAATTTTCAGAAATATTCGCCGAACATTAAAATGAATCCTTTTCAATTCGAATGCATTTTTATTCATTTTTATTTGAAATTGGATGAAGGAAATTTCACCTCGTTTACTGACCCAGTTATTAATTATTAGAAACTATTTGTTTTTATATGAAAAATCAAAAGTCCAAGTTCGTTCATTCGTTATAAATTAAAGCCCTTTCTTTTAAAAATTTGCTTACTTTTCCGCAAAGACACATCTCTGAGACGACATCATGGATCTACGATCGAGAACAATAGATTAACTTTTTAATAAGTGTAACGTCTCACCTAATATAACGTCTCACATTTTGAAGGAACAATCATGATGTAAGAAGATCAGATGAACCAATTTTAAGGAGGATAAACAAATCATTTAAAGTAACATTATTTGTGATCAATCAGAAATTGATCAGAAATTTTATAATTAAACTAATATAAAGTCGCTATTAGAAATTTGTTACTAATTTGAAATTTGCCTCAAATTAATCAGCTGTCATTATGTCATTATTGCACCTGGTCTTTTTACATCATGGAAGCAGCCGCGTCGTAATCACTTTTATTGAGCAGCTCTCTTTTCATTTCTTACAGAGAGACCTTGCGCTTACGTCTCAATCAGATACTTTAAAGACACTAATGGCTTATATGTATATATTTGCCTTGTGCAATTGATGTTAATTGAATATACAATTTTTCTATATCTCTATATCTATACATATATATAAACTTGCGATAGAGAGATCATTCCCTTATCTCACGATTTTGGAGCTCGGTGACAGGTGAAGGTTCCCGATCTCAAGCAAGAAATAGATGAAAAAAAATTGATATAAAAAAACATAAAGCAAAGTTTTCCCTGCGAATCTTTTTTCTCTTTTTTTCTTGCACACGAAATATAAACCTAAAAGTTATTATGTAAGTGATACAAACCACTGTTTCACTTTATATGCATATGTATATACATGTATAGTAATTATTGTATGCAGTACATTTTACATTTACATACACATAAAATTGTATATTATATCGTTCGATAAGTGTAATATCATATTTCATTCTCCAAAGGATTTTGAAGAACGAAATTTATGAACTTAATTATAATAATTAATTCAATATATTTATTAATTTAATTTAATGCAAAATGTAATTACTATTTTGTTTTACTACTGTCTACTATCTTAAATTCAATTTTACAATTCTATTTCGATATGTTACAACATGTCTAATATAGAATTATAAGAAAACTAGAGATAAAAATTATTCACTTTTTTCGTCCTATTCTTTACAAAACCTGAGATAAAAAGTACTTGGATATCTAATGTAAGACAAATAAATTGATCTATTTGGCAGTCTGTGACTTCCATTATTTGTATATTCTGTAAGCGACGATGCAGCTAAAAAATTTTTTACAAGATCTAATTATTCCATATAGCGCATTATATTTTTCCAGGAGTTTTTTCTTTGGTTGTTCTTCTTGGGAGCAAAATAGAAAAAGGAAATTTAATTTCTTCTATTTTTAATAATTTCTCAATAATCACAACATTTATGAACATCAATGAAAGATATCTAATAATTGGATATTTATACAATTGAAAATTACCTATTTTATTTTTTATATTTTTAAAATATATATACATATGTTCAATATATGTTCAATATTCTTCTAATTTTGAAGCATCTAATAGATGCTAGAATTTCAATAAAAATATGTATGTTATAAGTTACGGATGAAAAGAAATAAATTGCATTTATCTATATACGATTATATATGTATATTTAACTTAAGCAATAATAGTCTTTTTAGTAATAAAAATTTATTGGAATACGTCAATAATTCTGTATAGTTTTTGTCGATAGACAGTTTTTATAAGCGCTCTGAAAAGCTCTAAGCACCATATTTTAAAAACGCATAATAATTGACAAGTGATTTTATTGTGCATTTAAAAAAGACAGCATGAAGATTGGTTGTTTTGTGTATTTTGAAAGGCGTCATTTGAAAGATGGCAAGGATACGATCAATGTAATGTTACAAATGTGTTGAAACATGATTGGTTAATTCATAAATTTTTTTTTTCTGATTGTCAATCAAATACTTCAAACTATTTATAGTGATATTTATAGTGATATTTTGACCCCAAAACGAATTTTTTAACATATGCTTCATTTAGAACGATTGTTCCATCTTCGGATAAATTATGTCATAATTCATCCAATGAATAAACAAAAGAGTAAAATAGTAAGAACAAAGAGAATAAGAAAATAAAAGGGTGAGTTTATCGAAAAGTGGACAACCTAGTTTTAAAAAAACTAAAAAATGTATCTGGTGTATGGTGAAAATATCGTGAAAGAACGCGTATGCCACAAGTAGTTCGCAAGATTTCATTTCGGAGATCTTTCTGTGTCCAAGATACGCTACGTTCAGTGCATTATGGATGAAAAAAAAAACAGGAAGTTCTTTGAACAAAGAATTATGTAACTATCCGAAAGATGACAGATACTGGATCACAACCATCAATACATTCTTGACGAAAGTTATTGTCTTCTATAAAAAAAAATTCGTCTTTCATTTATAGATAAAAAAAATCGTAATGAATTATTGGTCAATCTAATATTAACATCATCTAATGGATGTGTATTTTCTGATATTTATATCATATATTCTTGCTTTTTACTTCTTTTATCACTTTTTATATTATTATAAACAATTGGACATTTTCTTCTGTAAATCTATCAAAATAAAATAGCTATTTTATTTTTTACATTTTTTAATTACATTCATCAATATTCTTCTAATTTTGAAGAAAAAAAATAGCTATTTTATTTTGATAGATATACAGGTAAAAATACTTAACTGTTTATAGTATTATAAAAATAATGATAAAAGAAATCAAACATAAGACGATAAAAAATATTAAAAAATAATAGATTTATTAAATGATAGAAATATTGGATTTATAAAAATATTGAATAAAAAGTAAGAGTCTCTATTTAAAATTTTGAAGTTGACTTTAACATTTGCGCTCAAATAGGTACAATTGTTTATTGAAAACCTACAACTTTTATAAAACATTTTTCCAATAAAAAAATAATTTCTGAGACAATTAGCCATTCCAGAACTTTTGACATTCATTGTATGTTAATGAGTATAAGTATATGCAAATTTGAGCGTAATATGATTATTCATTCGCGTACCTATGCAGAAATGCAATCGAAAAGACTAGTAAGGTAGTAAGGTTCTAATCATATGCGAGGCATGATCTCTCCTGCACAAGGGCGAAGTCACCCCTGTGTGATTGTACAGTTCGCTGTAGGGGACGCGGCTCCCCGAAAGAACGGTAGCTGATATATGTATGTCGATCTAGCCTGTTCTGTGTGAGACAGTATATTTTCCTCGTTTTATCTATGTATATATGTACCAGCACATGCGGGTTATATACGAAGTAAGACTCGCGCGTCTCAGAAAACGCTTTACTGCGTAAAGTTGTATACAATCTCGACGCGTCTGTTCTCTTTAATAGAAATAAATCACTGAATGTTGTTGAAATCAACTGTGAAATTGTGAAAATAAAAAATGAAAATGACTGAAATATCGTTGAATATATTTCAGTATAAATAATACTTTTTTTTTATGTACTAAAATGCTTTGAATTCTATAAGAGATGAAACTTTATTATTTTTTATTAATAAAAATCAATGAAAAATAATAAAAAATAACGAAAAATATTGCACATGTTTAATATTTTTATAAATTTATTTAGAAAAATTAAATACTACATTATGCTCAAATATTATGAATTCTGAAAATTTTGAAAATACATGAAAAGAATGAAATATAATGCAAAGTATGTAACATTTTTACATATTTATTAACGTAAATTGTACATTGAAATATTATAAATTTTAAGGAAATTAATGAAAATTAAAAAGTAATGATATTGAAATAAAATTTACATTATTGTTACAGATTTAATGAAAGTTACCGAAAAAAGAAACAATAGAATTAAAATATTAAAATTAATAGTTGAAAAAGAATATACTGAAGTCCGCTAAAAAATAAGGAAATCAATTTGTATTATAAGGAGGTGGACACAAAGAAATAGAGAATAGAAAACAGAGAATACCTAATTTCAATCTATCAGAAATTATGTATTGCGAAATATACAGTTTCGGATAGATTGAAATTCTTATTTCTTGTTCTCTATTCCCTGTTCCTTTGATTGTGTGCAGCTCTTAATAAAATAACTCCTATTGAATTCTTCTTCATCTTTCTAGGACTTCGTTAGATAGTGTCATTTCTCGCATGTAAAATTTAGCTTATATAATCACTCTATATAATCAGTTTAGTTTATATAACTGAAACTTAGACAAGGGGATCCAAACTCTCTCTTGGAAAAATTATACTCAATTTCAGCGCTGCTTCATAGGATTCTGATCTGAGCAAATTAAATTGGTCAAGTGATAAGTAGTGAAGATTTCAAATCCATGCGCATGATCACGAATATATGCACATATATATGCTTAAAGGCTTAGAGGCTTATTATGTAACTTTTAATGAATGTATGAGGCTTATTATGTAACTTTTAATGAATGTAATGATACAATCGTTACAGTCGTTAAGAGTTAGAATAAACATTTATTATATTCTATGTCCATCTTTTTGTATAGCTGTTATCATAGTCATAATTGTTTCCTTAATTATTATTGATGATTATCTTTTCTCATTACATTGTTTTGTTATATGTGACTTCTTTTTTTCTTCTTTATATGCTTTTTTCTATTTGTAATGTTATTATCCTAAAGATTCCAAAATTTAAACTTAATTGAACTATTGAATTTTCTTATCTAATTTATTCAATATATTTACAGGACATTCCAAAGTTAAATATCAAAACTTTGGGAGCGTGTAGGGGATCGATAAACTAAGACACCGTCTAGAAAGAAAAGAATTCGTTTTAATATGAATACACTTTTTGGAGAACAGAATAGAATAGAACATAAGAGAAAAATAGAATATTAATTATATACATATATAT
>NW_017259590.1:834975-840402 GCF_001594045.1 Atta colombica
AAGTTCCCTTAAAAATAAAGAGTGTCTTTAAAGAGTGTCCTGCTCTTGGTTTTTGAATAATTTTCATCTCAATAGCAAGAAAATAAAATTCAAAGTCCTGACAAAACTCTTTCATAATATTTTTAAGAATTTGTATATTTTAAATTTATGAAGATTTCTGAAAAAATATACCTTAATATACCCTAAATTTCTTCAGATTTTATAAGTTTCCTTCGGAAATTATGGAATGAGAAATCTTAAATATCATATTAAAAGTATAGTATTTTCAAAGATTTAAATATTTTCACTACTTAATTCTTTGTAATAAAAATATAAATAAAAGTATAATGTAATATTTTCGCTATTTAAAACTTCTGATAGAAGAATATTCTTCTATTTCGTCGTATAACAACAATATCGATTATTCTTGAAAATATTAAGAATAAATATTAAGATTTTACCTGACTTATTAGAAGACCTTTTCTGATGTAATCAGTTTCTGATAAGTTGAAATCTTAATATTTAATCTTGTTTCTAATATTTTTTCCATTGTGCGCAGCCCCTTAAAATCAATAATTTGTAACGGTAACTAATTACTTTATGAAACAAAGAAACTGTAGCTTTAAGGAGATTCCTAGGACGGAATCCGTTAACGTTGCTCAATCTTCGAGATGGTCTTGAGCTAGTACTTAAAATGTCATAAGCTAATCAGAGAGCCGTCCCAAACAGAACAACAAATCATTACGATGATCAAAATGATGTCAATATGACTCCAAAATGATTATTAAATTCAATTCGATTAAATTTCCGATTCATTTTAATGTCATTTTGACGTTATCATGACTTGTTGTTTTGCTTGGGATATTAACAATTAAAACATTACTTGAGATTAATCTTGAGATTAAGAACGGATTATACATACCGACCCTAAAAGTACAATCCGAACTCCAACGCGATTGCTGATAAAATATGACTCATCGACATATCTTTATATACTATTACATCACTTTCTCACGCACACATATATATAAATTTTTATAGATTTTATAGATTTTATAGAACAATAGCGTCAAATATCTATTAATTAAACGTTTAATAAGGGAAGACCATGTTTACAGTATATCAGTTTATACTATCTTTTGCTGCTGTTCGATATTTATTTTCTTTAAATTTTTAGTAAGTTCAATTTTTTATAACTGCAAGATTAACCGTCTTACGCTTCAATCTTTCATAAGTAACGCTAACATGAGAATTGAAATAAAAAAAAGTCGAGATACATATTGAATAAAAATCGAAATTAAACTTAGGATCTGTCGATTACGAATTAATCGTTTTTACGCGGAGCCATTCATCACCAATATATATGAATTAAAAATCAATACTAGAAGAAACATAAAAAACATAAAAATACTGTTTTTTTTAAACAATTCCGTAAACTTTTGGGTACTCCCTCGCACAACATTATTCTCCTTTCTTTTAATTTAAAAAGATTGTAAGGCTCACTTTTCAGTCTTACAATCTTTTCAAATCAATTGCAAAAAAAGTAGTTTCGAATATTTGAATTAGCAGTCAGGTCACCTCAAAAAAAATATTATGTCGTTTAGCAATTTCGTGTTAATGTCAAAGGATATTTTATTCATATACTCTCTCTCTTTCTCTCTCTCTCTCTCTCTCTCTCTCTCTCTCTCTCTCTCTCTCTCTCTCTCTCTCTAAAAGATACTCTACAATTAGTAGGGGAATTTCGTATAACCATAGGGTGCTGGATTTAAGATTGCAATCCTCGTCTTGTATGTACTGACATATACGCTACAATAACACGTAAATAAAAGCTTCTAATAAATAAGCATGCCACTATTATAGTATCTTATATATCCTCTTATTTTCAAAGGCTATTCGAGTTATTATATATAGAAGTTATCAATAGAGAAATTTATTTTTGATCATAATAAATTTATGTGTCCTCATTTTTATAGATAAATACGTGTTATAAATACAATTTTTGCTTAAAGGAAATGATAAAAGAAATTCTTCGCTTATCGGTAAAAATCTTTTTTGGGTGTGAACAAATATCTAATTAAAATCTGTTCTTTATCACTGCATTGGACTGCACTAAAACTTTCTTTTTTGGTTTCACTAAACTTCAAATATATCTGTATTCTATTTCATTTTAAATAAAAATATATACTAGTTTAGCTATAAATGACAAACCTATATAGAAACATATGTTTCAAAGAGCGCGTGATGCAACTTTATGCAATAAGAATTTGCAATTCACACGCACATGAACATGCACACAATTGTACTTTTTTCTTCCTTCTCTTTCTTAATATGTAATTATTTGTCCCTAAGGTAGTACACTGGCGATAATACCATCCAAAAGTTAAGGTCATGGCACACAAAGAACTTAGCGCAATAAGATGAAAGTAGTAAGGGAATCAATATGTTGGATTGGCTGCTGCTTATGGCCTTATGGATTCTACTATGATTGGTTAATTCGCTTATTGCTTACGTTTTATTACTTAGATTTTTTGTGTACAATTAGCCCTTAGGTTCCATCGCGCGCTTATTGGCGATATTCTCACTCCCGCCAGTAAGAGAAAACTTTTGATTGCGCCTGTCTAAGGTTGCACACATATGCGGAAAGAAAACGAATACAGATAAAGATTAATACCAATGCTGTCTGACTAATGTCAGATACTTATTGGCTGTTCCCTTCATTCCCTTCAATCACCTCTATATGCCAAACAAAGTCGAAAATTAAATTCTTTTCATGGCTCTATTTTCCGACTAAAATGATAAAAAATTATAAAATTTTTTCATAATATCCATTTCATATTTCTTCATCACATGCTCGTTTTTGTAACATCTTACTGCTAGGGTTCTATAAAAATAAGTCTAACATTTTAATGAACTTTGTACAGATGATACGTATAAAATGTACAGTTTTTAATTATGCTTATATTTCATTATTGAAATGGTCAATCTTATTGTAATTGCACAAACATCAAAGTACTCTTCTAGTACAATATATAGTTTCAATTTCAAGAAATTCTGTTTTCAATTTTCGCGAGTGTACTATCTTAAGACATTTAAGACAGGATGCTGTATTTCAAGCCTTTGAAATCAGACTATGCATTGAGGATTGAAGATTGAAAAATAGAAATTTGACCAATCAAACAAAAAAGAAGGAACTAAAATTCCTTTGTCGTCATTCAAATTTCCTCGGTCAAATTTCAAATCCAATTTCAATCTTCAGTACACTCAGAGAAAAATATAATAATTGTATATATAAATAAAAAAATATAATTTTAATAACTACTAAATTTAACTCTAATAATTTAAGTACTTGCAATTAGTTTTGCAAAGTAATAAAAACTAGAGTAGTACTGAATGCTATATTTTTATAGTATTCGATATGACTTTAATTCTTTTTAAAACAAGTTGCAAGCATTTAAATTTTAGAGTTGTATAACTTTATAATTGCCACTATTTTTTTTCTGTCAGTGTGCGTATTCTGATTCCGGTCTTACGAAATTCAAGCTCCGCTTTAACATAATTGCATCTCGATTACATCAGATTTTTTTTTCTCACTCACGCACGCACGCTTTTCTTTGATGCGTATAATTTTTAATTGACATATGTTTTTATCGTATATATTTGTGAGAATGATTCACTCTTATGGTGTTGCAATTGTTCACTGCCAATCATACTTCTGCATAGGGAGATTTTTTATTTTTTTCTTTAGCGCTATGATTGGCTTGTATGCAATTAGTTCGTGCAATTAATATGCACCCTATGTTTGTATATACTTCATGAAAACCAGTTCTTGAGGATCCCGGAACTGTTCACCGAATCTTTGCAAATTCGTCGAACCTCCAAATCGCCAAAACATTTCTCATTTCTAAAATCTCTCCCTTAGAAGAAAAAAAAACGAAGAGAACGTTCCTTCATCTGCCTTTTTTCTTCCTTTTTTTTCGCCCGCATAAAGTTAAACTTGTCAAAAGTGCTATAGTCTGATCAAATGTCATTGGATGTAATAATAAAACGCTACACTGGTAGTCTAATTAATTCTACGTAATCGCTGCTCGTATGCAGCGTAGATATCCGAGGGATACTCGTGGGCATGTTGAATGATTTTTGAATGCTTCTTATGATTTTTTCAGTTAATACAGATAAATTTCATAATATCTCGTTTCACGATGTATACATATTTTCTTTCAAGTTCAATATTTTAACTTATAATTATTATTCAAACAATCACTGAGATCACTGAGATCAGTGAATATATATACATCTGCAAACGATCTACGACTAATGTCCATTTCTTCAATGTATTGTAGTAATTTACTCTTTGTCTTTTTCTAATTTTTAGAACTAGAAAAATATAAAAAGTAAATTAAATTAGATTAAAGTTAATTACATTAGTAGAAACGGATACAAGCTCGAATTAATTTCATTAACGTTAATATAATTGGAATTTAGCTCTTTAATCAATAGAATTATTTCTAACAAAATTCGTAATTATATAATTTGTTACCTCTAATTTAACTTTTTTTAAATCTTTCTTGCCTAGTGAAAATTTTTCTTAAAATTTTTCATATAATTTTCCATAACTATTATGTATATTTCTATTCGATTTTATAACTTTTTTGAAAATTTTTTATATTTTTTATACTAATTGAAACCATTTTCAGAAGTATTGAAAAAGTTTACGTCTTTTTTAGAACTTTTTATATGTATATGTATATTTTAAAACATTATTATTAGATTTTTACGAATTCTCATTCTATATCTTTTAAAGAAAATTTATAAAATCTGAAAAATTTAAGGTATTTTTTTAGATAACACTTCATAAATTCAAAATATAGTCTTAAAAATAAATATTATGAGATATTATACAACTTTTTTTCACCGGGAATGTTTTAATTTTTTTTTAAACGACAAAAAGTTTATAAAAATTTATCCGTGACAAAATTATATATAAGCATTTATTTGACAAGTCATAGTAGCCCGTTAAATTAATTATAGAGCAACAGAATTGTTTACAATAAAATTTTTAATTATAAGTATAATTGATATAATCTTATTTTTCTTTCCATATACTAAACAACATAAAATCGATATTCTATATTAAAAATATTACAGATGTTATACTTGGCAAGCTAATCGTCAATTAATTAACAGATATTATTTTATAAGTTAGTCGCTGAGTAAGCTAATGGGAGTTCCTAAAATTTCGACCGAGCTCTCGTTATTTTCTTAGATAAATTGCTTATTGCAAAATTTCTAACTATAAGCGCTATAAATATTAAATAATATTTTAGGCGTATTCTTAGAATATTAAATGTAACCTTTATATTTTATTAAAATTATATAATATTTTCCAAAAAAGATGAAATTAAATAATATTCTTCAATTATGATTATATATATATATCCACACTCTTGA
>NW_017259590.1:840502-853680 GCF_001594045.1 Atta colombica
CTGCATGAATATGTACATAAAATCACACCAAAACGTTATTTAAATACTAAGATGCAGCATAGACCGATAAAACCTTTTCGTTATTTATTCTGAATTCAAATTGCACTTATATAAAAATAATTAACATATTTATTAATATATTTATTAATTTATTATATTTCAAGGATATTTTAAAGGCACAATATCAAGGATATTATGAAGTGAACATATAACATCTATAAAATATTCTTATAATATTAAAAAATGTAATATTCTTGATATATTATAATATTATTTTAATTTCTTCACAATATTCATATAACATTCTAGGAATTTTTGCGCTTGTAAGAATAATTCGTTCCCTCTCTCTAATCTGTCTTTCCATATATCTAGCAAAACATTATTAAAAATTGACAATTGCTTCCTATTCGTCCACATTGCGATTGACCAGAATTACGTACAGTGACCGATGCTTGAAGTTTTTCCATTAGCAGAGGGGGAGGGCGGGGGGAGTAATTATCAGAAAATTTTATATTAAATTGAACAATTAATAGCATCAGGACTTTTGATAATTCTGTCTGTGTTAATGAAATAATATTACCAGCAAAATTAATCAGAGTTTGGTCAAATAACCCTTATAACTTTTTAAATGATAAATGAAAAATAGGCTTACAGATAAAATCAAATATTGTAACTAAAGAAGTGTGAAAACCAAAGAAAGGTCTAATTAAAGCTTCTAATATTTTTGCGGCCATATTGAATCATGACGTCATAAGTGAGAAATAATACGTTGAAGTTCCTTGCATGCCATTTGTAAATAAAGAGAATTTAAATAAAACAAAATGATGAGATTGCTTTAAAACATTTTTTTTTAAAAAGGGTAGAAATTATTCTTATCCTCCCTTCCTCTCCCCCTTCTCTTCTCCGATTAATTAGTAAATAGTTGTAAAAAGTAAGTGAAGTACGTTTACTCAATGCACATGCTTATTTTCACTTCACTTGCTTTTTACGACTTTATTGACTATTTATTGACTGTTAGGGGGGATAAGGATAGCTTCAGCTACTCATTTTTACAAGTGTTTTAAAGCGATCTTATTATTTTATTTTATCTAAATTTTGTTTATTTACAAATATGCCAAGAAATATGTCATTTCTCGCTTGTGTAATACTCAGATCTTGCTTTGGCATTTATATGCTCTTTTGTTTATTATATTTGATTTAATTTTTTAACTTTCAATTGATTCTTCCATCGGACGACAAATGAAATCTTTTTTCTATTCCGTTTATTTGCGTTTACATAATATTGGGTAAACATTTGCAGCTATAGCTCTCTAAAAAATATATTGTTAAATGTATTATTTAAATGTATTTAAATGTATTATTTAAATTGTGAAGTCTCAAACTATTCCGATGCCAAATTAAAATGACTTTTTTCTTCTTAAAATATATTATTAAATATCAAAACTTAAAGTATTTTTTGTGCCTCAATTTAACATGTATTCTTTGAAAGTCTTCATGACTAAAATTTTTTTACAGTATACAAAATTATTTATTACGTCGAAAAAAAATTTCAGGTAGTTTTTTCAATTTTTATCATAAAATTGAATAGATAAAGTTTTTCAATAAAGTTTTTCGTTTTTTCAAGAAAATTCTCTTTTTCTTTCTATTTCATCAGGAATACTAAGATAATGTTCCCCGAAATGACATGAAATTTCCCGGAAAGTTCATAACACAATTCGAAACATAATCTACTTAGGACAAAAATACGGCGTGACCCCCTTAAAATAATTCGTTGTTTATGGAAATTCAAATGTACATCTTCTCCCATTCCCTCTCCCCATTTTCGTCCATGAGATCTCTAATGAAATGTAGCGAAAGCCTCATGTGTTTTTTTCCTTCGAAAAAGAGTATTTTTTTTTACATAATAACGAAAAAGAATAGACTCTGTTTTACATGTCAGTAAAGAGATAATGATAATGATAATGTTTTCAAGAGTGGTATTTTACGATTTGCCATTTTCTTCCTGCCGAAAAGCGAAATTATAAGGTCAAAGTTCACTTCATTAATTTAATTTATTGAAATTAGATTTATTCTTGCAGAAATACGAGTAGGTATATGAAAGAAACGAGGAAATCATAATAATAAACCATATAAAAATATTGAAAAATTTGAAAAAAATATTGGCACAACAAAAATAATTGTTTGATTATCTTTATTGAGGATGTTTTTTTTTTAATAAAACATTAATGTTTATGGAGGAGGTAAACTCGGGAAAGAAATTTATGCGTATACCTTGATAGATAAGGACCGTTCTAGAATTGACAATCATAGTTTAGAACAGACAATCACATGAGAATATTCTACTGTGATTGGTCAATTTTTGCAACTACAACCACTTATAACTACGTTTATTCATGCCTTAGACAACAACAAAAAATTGAAGACAAAAAATTGAAACAGTTTTTAGAAGAAAATCCTTGTCAGACTCAAAAAGATTAAAACATTGAAAAATGATTCGTTTTTATGTAAATAAACAACATATTTTCGTTAACAAGGCCGAGAATTAACACTGAGAGAATGTACACTTAATTAACAGAATCAAAAGAAAAAAAGCGCCGCCAAATAACGAGGGTGCATGAATGTTAGTTTTTAATAATCTATGAATACACCGAAAATACTTAATGAATTGAACAACTCTGGCAATACGATATCGCAAATGCAAACAGAATATGTGTAATGAATACGCATAATAATGTATATGTTGGAAAAATTAGTCAAAATTAAAAAAAAGAATTGGTTATGAATTACTTATACAGAGCGCATAAGTTAAACAAAATTTTTTAAATATAATTCCAATTATGTTGAAGACAAAGAAGATCTTCGTCTTTAATAGTTTACAAATCGGAACGTGTTAAGCAAAGAACGTTTTTAAGTAAAAATTAATTTAGTAGTTACAACGCTGATGTATTGCTTTTCGTCAATTGATCTTGTCGTTATTAATTCATATTATGGGAAAAGAAACAGAAGAGTTCTTTAGTTACGATAATAATCACTGAAGGAAGCCACATTGTTTCCATCTATTAGTTTCATTCGTCCATCTTTCTTTTTTTCGATCTTGCTCGCTGTTAGTGACGCGATTAATTTATTCTAAGATTTGAGGCAGTACTCTTTTTGTATATCGATAAAATTTGTTCTTTGTAGCAAATTCCGGGCGATCTACATTATCTATGTGCTAACAATCTAGGTTTTCCTCTTTTTTCTTCTTTAAAGAGAAAACCATACAACAGAGTCGAATGTGCCTAGATTTGGTCCGATCACCCTTAATTACGACGTAAAAGACAAGGATCACGACGTATAAATGTAGAGTTATAGTAAAAAGGTTCCGTTATAGACGCTAATCGAGAAATATCTCTATGTGCACGCGAGTGCAAATATCGCTCTCTCGATTATTGAAGCCACGTTAAATCAGTATTAAAAGCTATCCGGCAATGTCTGAAAATTTAATGATATACAATAGCATAGCACTAAAACACTATTTCCAAATAATAAGCAAGTCATTGCAATCGATTTTGTAGCTTATGGTAATTGGAAGTTTTACAATTGTTTCTGATAATTACAATCTAAAATATTATTATTAAGTATTCCAATTATCTATAAAAATCTCGATTTGATATTTTAGCGTATTTGAAAAATTTCAGTGTTTCCAAAATTCTCAATTTGAAGTATTCAGTGTTGGGCATTTACATACAGAATTACCTTCCCAAATTACTTTCCAGCAAGTAATCTGAACAAATAAATGATAAAGAGCAACGATTCTTTAATTGGATTGTAAAAAGTGACAATTTACATTCTGCCTGTTTATGTATAGATACCCAACTCTGAGATTAAATAGCTAAATTATAAATAGCTAAATATTAATAACTATGTATATATATATATATATATATATATATATATGTGTGTATGTTTATAGTTAAATTAATAAATTTTTAATCCATCGAAGATGCAAACGATAATAATTATAAAATTCAAAACATGCTCTTACCAGGGTAGCGTAATTTACTAGAAATAGTCGCTTAGCTTGGGAAAAAAGTTTATACCGTGTTGACGGTTTGAGTTTATTTTAAAACAATTAGCGAATATGCAGTAAATTCGAATGCACTCGTTAAACTGGCATTAATCATGAATTGTTCAGCTTAATGTATTCATAATAATTCTTCTCATTCATCACAATTAATGCAATACTTTTCTTTGCTCGGCAAAACTACTAATATTATACGTATTTGTGTCTTACATTCAATACTGATTATATACAATCAAAAAACGTTGGAAACATGCAGTTAAAGTTTATACATATTTTAACTGTAAGATGCATATCTTAACATGTTTTTAGAAAGCTTTAAATTGCTCTTATTTATAATGATTCATCAATATGGATTTCTTTATGTAGGAAAATTGATAATGTAATAAATTGTTCGTTATTTAAATACACTGACGCCTAATATTGCGAATCAATTTTTCTTATTGATATAATAGTAATATGTCTCATTGTCCAAAGCAATAACTGAAGTCGATAAAGAACCATAATTACATTTCCACTTCGATTCACTTTGAGAAGTATTCTAACAAATGATGTATTCTAACAAATTACGTTCCTGTTTCGAAAACGGCTACATCTAGTACTTTCGCTACGCTGGTAATTTATCTTTAAGTAATCCCTTTGTCGTTATGGATAATATTAATGGTGCTTGCATTTTTGTCAAAAGTAAATTGTCAACATGATAAACGATCCAAGTTTCTCCAACGACATTCCATCTGCATTTGCAATCGAAAAATTTTTTTAACTTCGTCCTTGTCCCTTTCTTTGTCTCTTAATAATGGCTCTCAACCTACTTTCTTCTGATAATAAAACAAAAAATTGTACAACGAATCGTTACAAGTTATTTTTTTAGGCATTCTTTAAAATACTACATTTCATTTTTATCAGAAATAAAATGTTATATCTGTCATTTCTCGTTTAAATATTATTACAATAAGATTGTATCGGAGCATGAAATTAATTTCTTGTAATATAATATCTAATACCAATAAATAATATGGATGAGTAATACCTAACGACTATTAGGAAGCATCTTCATAATAATTATGATGTAATAATTCTAATCACATTTCTAATCGAGATCACATCATAGATTCAACAAAATGATAATATTGCGTTCCTAAAAGAATAATTATCTGAATAAGCAGTTATCAAATTAACAAGGATCCACAGTCAAGGCTTAATTTCTTTTCTAAAATCAGCCGAAAATCACACTAATGTCTTATCGGATATTTCGACCACACATTCACATGCGCGCGCATACACACACACACACACACACACACGCACACACACACACACACACACACACACACACACACACACATACACACACACAACGTAACACGCTCTCCGACTCGAGGAGATTCGCCCCGAAGAAGCCATGCGGATTATCGCCCTATCTAAAATTAGATCTGCACTGTGTGAAAAGTCTACATATATGTATATAATATATGTCTACGTATATATTATTTATCATATTATCACTGAATCGTGTCGCTGTCGCTATCCGCTTGTCGGTTAAGATCAGCTATCATCTGATGTGTCTTGATATTCCTCGCTTTCCCTGTGCACTAGAACGTGCACCACCGTTGCCTCCGACTGCTGCCTAATCAGCGGTGGCCTCGAGGGCGGTGCCGTGTTCTCCGGACTGGGTTCCGTCACCAGGATACTCACGTCACTACTCTCGACTGGTAGTTGCACTGGTTCTGGCGGTGGTGTCCGTCGCCTCAGACTACTACATCGTCGGTTAAACGCTTCCTTGATATCCCGTTGCAGCGTATTCAACGAGAGAGTAGTACCGCTCGGCCGCAGGGAGCTGCGCTTCGAAGTTGGTGGACTGAGTACGTCGTCCTCCGGATACTTCTCCACTGCGTCCTGCCGGCCCAGCGTGGGACCCAACGATCTAAAGAGAACAAGCAGTTGTTAATGTTCTCACTTCTTATACATAATAATATTGTTTTTCGATACATGACATTTGCAAGATGTACTTGAGTTATTTATTTTCTACGAACTCAATTTGTCTTGAACAAGTTTTTTACGAGATATGAAGAATATCATGTGAGACGAATAATTATAAAGATATAGTTGAATGTATTTTGCAAAGAAAATTTTTGCGTATGTGCTTACAACTTGTAAAAAGCAATGATAAATAAAACAATAATACTCTTCCATGATTTCCATGGACACTTTCTATATAGAAATTATATCAAATATCTCCGTGTTCAAATCTACTCTTAAAATATCAATGTTTCGTGAACAGTTCGTTTTATTAGGATGAGGAGCAACCTAATATCGATAACTGAGTTGCTCTTCCGGGAAATTCCCTTTATATGCGCTGGTTGTTTTTTTTTTGTGATAGGGGAAGAAGAGTGAAGGAAAGAGAAGTGTGAGCAAGAGTGTCGATCAATCTTCGATCGGAAAAATGATCTTCTATATTTTACTTATGTTGCAGCCATTATCTCTATTCAGATTATTAGGATGTTTTTGTATAGCCTTTATAATCTTTTTTTTGTTGAAAAGCATGATGTAATGTTGGCTATTATAGCTGCTTTATCAAATTTTGCTTTAGCAAACAAATACATATGCCCGTCAATGGCTACGTTTACCTTGCGCTTAGTCCGCGACCGATAGCTGTCATATAAGTCGCGAACTAAGCGCACAGTGTAAACGTAATCAATATATAGCAGAAATAAGATATTATTTTGTAAACTTTACTTGTTAGTAACGTTTGAATAAATAGTGACCTAAAACTTTTGTCATGACTTTGACAATATATATCATGATCAAGGTCATCAGCGCGCTGTTCGTCAATCCGAATAATTATCTTATCTTGTTGTGCGAAATTAAACCAACCTGATAGTAATATGAGAATCCGAGCCAGAGCTGGAGGTTGCGGAGGGTTGATCAGCGGTTGGTGAGGGACGGGACACGGTCAGTGCCGGGGGTGGCAGGTCCTCGTGGGTTCCGGTGGCGCCGGAGAGCAACAGCAGAGGAAGATTCGGGAATAACCACGCCGAAGCGGTGCCGAGTTCGCTGAGGTCGCTGGCGTCGCTGGCCCTGGAGGACTTGCGGCTACTGGCCCGGCTACCCCGGTGCACATGTAGCAGAGCTGACAGCTTACCGCCCCATCCACTTCCGCTCCTACCATCCACACCACCTGGGCTCGAGGTCTGCGTCTGCGAGTCCACCTCCTGAGCGATTCTTTCACGCTCCTTCTTCATCCTGTACATACATCGAGATTATTTAGTTGCTATATTTATTATTTCTTATGTACGCTAATTACGTACACAGGATGTCTCAGAATAATCATCAAACATTTCGTACGCAGATAGAACGGACTAAATTGAATCGAAAAGTCCTCTATCATTTGTAATTCAATTAGTCATACTCACGCAATGTACTCTCTTATGGAACGTTGAATCAACCTGGCAGCTTTGTCTTGTCGCTTCCAGATTCTCGTGGAAGACACTATCTCCAATTCTTTTCTAGTTGGAAACTGCTTTTTGAACTTAACATCCATCTGTTCTTGCAGCTTCCTGAAGTCATCTGATTCCTCGACGTGCCCAAGAACGTGCTTGACGAGCGCATGCAAGATGTCCAGACAATGAATCTTGTTACCCTTTGCGATGGGAAGATTAAAGCTAACCAACGCTACCACGTTGGGCTTTGATATTCCCAGCGGCGGGTCCAGGCTTGCTATAAAGTCGCTCAACTGCGAGAAGCTAATAAATTGTGTTGCATGTGGATCGTACCTAGAAAAACAAAAATTTCTATTTAAAATGATGATGAGATTGCCGCCACATTATTATTTTAATTATCTATTAGAAGATATATAGAGACCGCAATTATTTTACTAATTAAATCAATATTTCTAAAAACACATGGCTAAATAATTTTGAAAGAAAATAGTATCTTACTTCGACCATCGGATGTAGAACATCTCTAAGTCATCTTCGACGATACCAATCTCCTCCTCTTGATGAGCTTGATTGAAATTCTCTAAGATGATGGCGATGTACATATTGATGACTATCATGTAACTAATGATGATAAACGATGTGAAGTATGTGATAGCTAGCAAGGGATATCCGCAATCTCCGTTCATCTGTCGACTGTTCGGTGTAGGATCGCATTCAGGTGGTTGCACCATCAACGACTCCAACACATCATTCCAGCCAGCCGAAGTCATTAAACGGAACAGTAGCTGCATACTTCTACCAAACGTTTCGAAATTCACCTACAATGGAAGATACTAGCTTTAATAACAATAATTAAACACTAATTATTAATAACACTAATTGAAAATTAAAGGACATAAAAGGTGTATGTAAGATTCAATTTTGAACTGATCGTAGGCAATCTATAATTTTAAGTCTGTAAAAAACCGGCGTTTATAATATAACTATCCACACACTAACCATATCGTCCAATGCGCCTTGTTTCCTGACGTGCCCGAAAACAGACATGCCGATGATGGCGTAGATAAATGTGATTAGGGCCAACAGGGCCCCAATGTTGAAAAGTGCTGGAAGACTGACGACAAGAGCGAAGAGTAGCTTGCGGATACCTTTCGCAGCTTTAATGAGCCTCAAGATTCTGCCGATTCTGAACACCCTCACGACTCGCAAGAGCGTCGGGGACACAGGGAAATCCATCATAATATCTTCCATTAGAATACCCAGGATGGACGCCAATACAAGTAAGAAGTCAAACAGATTCCACGGCACCGTGAAATAATGATAACGCAGACCTATTATTTTGACGATCGCCTCCAAGCCGAAAACGGTCGTGAAAAACGCGTTCGACACTTCGAGGACAAAAAAGATGGGATGAGGCTGATTGTAATGCTCGATCCCCATCGTCAGCATGTTGAGAAATATCAAAACGAAGATAGCTATTTCAAATCTGAAAAATCATACAAGAGATCAGAGCCCCTATTTCTTAAAATGAAAAACTAGGGAAATAGTATATGTAACCATAGTATATGTAACTTATACTGTAGTATTTCTCTAATTTTTCATATATTATCTAGTTTCTTTTTCAGAATAGAGATCATATTCTCTTTTATAATTTCAAAGTACTCAAATTAATCGTCTTCTTCTTGTCAAAGTGATGCATACAAATTTAATATTTGTGCGGTAAAAATGACGTAAATAATATCTGCTGGTAGTACGTGGGACAAATATAATATTTAATTTTACCGTTCATTCGCTTTCTTTAAATAGTTGAAATAAAACGATCTCTCTCACAAAAATGAGAAAATTATACAATGATATAAATAATTTTAAGTATATCTTAATTGTGATAAAAATGTATCTCTGCTATATGTATGTTTATAACAGTAGCTTGATAAAAGTATATAAATTTTTCGTAATTCACGCATTGACACCGTCATAATAATTCTATATTCTGCTATTATATACAGCTAATTTTACATTTGTATGGATTTTACGAGAAGGAGTATCTAATCCCTGTGTGCAGAATTATGAAGTTACGACGTTTACGTAAGCTCCCTGCTTGCAGCTTATCTCGTTTATTATGTACACTGCACACCGACATTGTGTATCTACAATTTAGAGATGGCGAGCATTAATGTCCTTTGAGTATCGATTTTCCATTACTCTGAGAAACGAATTGTAGAGTCACAGCACTTATTTTCCGCGGTTTTGCCTTTTCTGAAAGCTGAAAAGAAAATACGCACTATATTTCACGGTGATTTGTATACATATTACAATGCTTGAGAAAAGAAAATATTATCGCACAAAAAAAATGTATACAAATTATCTATTGAATTGACATAAAATTTAGCAACTGAAAATACAGAAAAAAATTTAGTTTTCTGCTTTATGATATTAATCCAGTAAGTTTGAAAAGTTTATATGAGTCACTATTTAAAGATAACATTTTTATATTTTTACATATTAATATAAAAATAATCTGATTTGTGTAAAGTAAAGCTCTCAACAAATTAATATTATGAAAGTTTTATAATTAATAAGAAAATTATGTAAAGAGCTTTTGAAGAAAAAAATAGGACGATTAAATTAAAGACTGTTTCAAAATACAGTAAAATATATTTCTTCTTACCTTATTTTTTGCGATCTAAAGTTGTCTTCTTATCGTTGATAAATAAGTAAGTTGAAGATGAAAATAATAATAGTTTTATAGATCGCTTCCACTGTAGAAGATTGCTGTGATGTAATTTCACCGTAATTTCAAGCAACTATGGTCCTATGCCACAAGATGATCTAAACACCCGCGCACACGAAAATATGAATATCGGTTTTCGTGCATGCGGATGTTTGGATTAGAGTTGTAGCACAGGATAGACCATAGTTATGTGAAATTACAGTACGTATTTTCCTTTGTCGATCTTCCTTTATTTGTGCGCTGTTAATTGCTGGTAAATGATAATATAAAAGCAATCTGTCAAACCTGTCTATGACCTGTCTATGACCTGATATAATTCTGATCGTAAATTTTAATAAAATAAATAAATAGGAATTCTGTGAAACACACATTCAAGCACAGCAACGTGAGTAATGAGGAGGTGGGCAATCGTAGCTTTGTAATGACTCTATTAAAGAACAATTTGGGTCACAGACATTTATGCTTAAACCATTAACACGTTGCGAATTACTGTAAAGGAATTTAATATACTTGGCAAAGTTAATTTCAAGAGTGGAGTATCTACTAATTAACATCAAATATTAATTAAAATATCAAAAGCGAGAGCGTAAACTTGTTAATGATTTAATTTAAAATGTCTGTGATTACAGAGGAAATATACACCTGCCGCATTGCTCGCGCTGCATTGCGATCGAACGCGTGCAGCACAGTACGACCGCCACATCAAATTCGCACGTACCATTTACGTCATTTTGACCACACCATTTCTACGCATTCATTACGTTATATTGCAACGAATAACACACACATGTGTTGAGTGAAACTAGAATAAAGCTTTGGCATCAATTAGTTGTCTCGATCGAGTTAGATTTGTGGAAAAAACTTAACATGCAAGACGTTAAACAATATTTTTGTGGGAAAAGTTCTTATTTCATATTTTTAAGAATTTTTCATATTTATGAAAATTTTTGTAAAAATATAATAATTTTGTAATAATTTTTGTAAACCATAAATTTCTTCAGATTTTATGAATTTTTCTCAAAAATTATGAATGAAAAATCTTAAAAATTTCAGAATACTTCAAAATTCATAAAAATTTATATAAATAAAAATACTAAAAAAGATGTACATTTTTTTCAGCATTTTTGAGAAATATTCCAATTTATATAAAAGATCTGAGAAAGTTTTCGAAAAAATTGTAAAATTAGAGAATTACAAAAATTCGGAAAAAAAAATTATATAAAAATTCTAAGAAAAATAAGCAATGAATTATATATACAATTATATAGAATTGAAAAAAATTATTTCATTGCAATAATAAATTTATAAAAATTTTTACTTGATTAAAAAAATTTTTATTACAAGATTTTAAAGAAAAAAAATAATTAATAGAGTTATAATAATTGCAATAAATGACTTGCAATAGATGAAGAAAATGATATAATAGTACAGAAATAGTACAAAAATTATAAGTTTGTTACACAAATGTAATATAAATAAAAAAAATTTTATTTAGCTTTATATTTAAGAGAAAATTATTTTTTGACTAAAATATAATTAAGTTATGGTTTAAATATAATATTGTTCCTTATAGAAAAAACTAACATTTTTAACTGTCGCGAGATTACAGTAAAGAATAAAATTGATTGCCAAAGTATTATTAATGACATCAATTTGTACAATCATTGACATAAGCAACACAATTCTTTGCTCAAAGTGTCAATGTGCTTTTCTTTGCCAAAGTGTTATATTATGCAATTACCTGCGAGAATTGGACAGGTCGTAGAACATTGCGAGGAATTGGTTCATCGGACGTTTTATAACTTTTTGTGGCTTTTTACGGCCGAGTTTTTTCATGGCAGTGTAGTAGTGTTTTTGACTTTCCGTCAAAAACATTTCTAACACCCCACCTTCATACTGAAAAAAAATATCGTTTTATTATTCTACAATCATATAAATTTTATGAGAATCCATTAAAAAAAAACATACTTTGCTATTTATAACAAGAAATAACTGATATGAACAGCCATTAATATTTAATAACAAATTGTGAATAGTTATTATTTTTTAATATTTAATAATAAATTTAAATGTTTTTAGCAACTATTAAAATGAACTGTTAAATAATTATAAAAATATGCTTCTTCAAAAATATTAAATAATCTTTGTATGCATAATAACATGAACATTTTGCCAAGTTAACTATTTGTGCATCGTATAATCTCGAAATAAAGTAAAGAATTTGATATAAAGAGAGTAAAGAAAAATATCTATTAACAAATATTTTTCTTTACTTTACATTTTTCTTTACTTTATTTCGCGATTATACAGCGCACAAATAATTACTCTTGTTTTGTACGTGAAATTGAAACAAACATATCTCCCACGCTCAACAAAATATGTAAAATATTTTTAAAATTATGATTTCACTATGGATTTCATCAAATTTACATTTATTCATATGGTATAATTATACTATTTACCTTTTTCTTCAGCATGTTGAAATTGTCTATGATCACTCCAATAAAAAGATTGAGTGTGAAAAATGAACCACATACGATGAATATAACGAAGTAGAGATAGGCGTACAGATTTGCCTCTCTTTGCGGTTGCAAATCTACTCCTCTCGCATCTACAGCGTCCTCCATTACCTCCATCCAACCCTCGAAAGTAGCCACTTGAAACAAAGCTAAGTAAGCGATGCCAACATGATCGAAAGTAATTTTACTATTCTGCCAGGAATAATTCTTGCTGAAACATTCCTCCTTGGTGTTCACTATCTGAAATTGAAATGATTCCATAAGAAAAATATCTTGGATTAATATCAAATCATAATGATTAGTACAAAATTGATATGCTAAGTCGTGTTGTTTACAAAAAATATT
Organism: Atta colombica; assembly: GCF_001594045.1. Classification (NCBI taxonomy): domain Eukaryota; kingdom Metazoa; phylum Arthropoda; class Insecta; order Hymenoptera; family Formicidae; genus Atta; species Atta colombica. Next base: position 853,598 of record NW_017259590.1, read on the forward strand.
ATGCTCAGATTTGATTGCTATTAGATTGATTAGAACAAATAATTTTTATAATTTATATCTGATATATATATATGATATATATA
>NW_017259590.1:853780-855894 GCF_001594045.1 Atta colombica
CTATAACATAACAATTATATTTTCTTTAAGCGACTTTGGACAAATAATCATCATAAATAATTAAAACTGTTTTCGGTTGTCATTATTAATGTTGGAAATCATCCGTAATGATAATTTATGATCAAAAACAATTTCCGACATCGATAATGATTATTCGTAACTAAAAACAATTTAAACTGTTATTTTTGGTCTTTGCTAATAAATAATTGTTGAATATAATATATTGAAATTAATGAATGTATTTAAATGCACGCATATTATGTCATACATGTCATCCTCCTTCCTGATAATTAGATTCGAATTAGAACAAAGTGAGTGATACTCACCGAAATATCCAGCATTTCTCCGTACTCGTCAACGCACTTGAAGAATTTGCCGCCGAAAAACTGGACACCCATTATCGAAAAAATAAGCCAGAACACGAGACAGACGAGGAGCACGTTGAATATACTAGGTATCGCATACATCAACGCGTTCACTACGATCTGCGAGCCGGGAAGAAAAATCTTCTCACAATCAGTGAATAACGCAATAATCGCGTTCACATATTCTATCGTTTATGTTTCAAACGAATTTTCATAGATTGAGTTTTTGTCTGCAATATATTTACCCTCATGCCTTGCCATCTTGAAATCGCCCTTAGCGGCCTCAGGGCGCGTAGTGTCCTCAGTGATCGTAACACTTTAAGGTTTTCATTTTCTTCTATTAAAAGGCTAAACATGGATACCTGTGTTTGAGGAAAACGTAATAATTTAGATCTCAATATAGCTCATTAAATTTAAATAAAGAAATTCATGCAATTAAATTCTCAGGTTCTGATAAAGTAATTTGAAAATATATTTGTATTTGATATTTGCGTATGACAATGTATCGACGAAAGAAGAAAAAAGTTAGAAGTCAATTATTTTTAAGAATAATCTAATAATTGTTATAAATATAATTGAACGAGTGTTCTAAAAAACATATTGAGAATAGAGATAAGTATAGATATAGAATATTAAAATAAAGTTTTTTGTCTGTCATTACTGATTTTTAATTTAAATACTCCGGAAATTTTTTGTATACACTGTGCAATTACGGATAATATTAAGTAATGAAGTTCTTTTATAAGGAATTATAAAGAATAAATTGTGTAGGAAATTAAATTTTCAAGCTATGTTAATTAAACAAGCAAATGTGCAAATTACATAAAGAGAATAAAACTTTCATTCCTTTTGTATTTCTGCCATATGTAAATCCTTGTATTATAAAGCGTGCAGCGGCATATTTAAAAACCGTAATATAATATTGATTTATTTTTATGACAATTAAGAAATAAAGGTTAAACAGTCAAGCTGGATTTTAATGCTGGAAACAATCCGTGTGAATTAATATATCACAATTACAATTTTGTAAACTGCACACCAAAATTATTTTTAATGCGAATTGCAATCTTGAAATGCAATCAAAATTAGAGTAGTAATATTAAATTAAATTGACACGCAATTTAATAATATTGATTGATGCCCATAGGCATCTTTATAAGTATCTCAAAATTTATAATTAATTTTAAGGTAGGTATATTTGTTGATTTAATTTGTGAGTTTTATTCTAGTTTTGGAATTAGAATTGTGATATATAAATTCACATGAATTGTTTTCAGTATTAAGGTCCAGCTTGATCGCTTAGCTTTTATTTCTTAATTGTTTGTGTTGTTTACATCGCGATCTTTAAAGCAATACTTTTTTATTATTATTATATTGACGTTATTTTTATTATACCTTTATTATATAATATGATATTATATATAATATGATATTGAAGTACCATATTAGACCGCGATATGAATACAAAACAGTTAAGGAATAAAGGCTAAATGATCAAGCTTGGATCTTTAATGCTGAAACAATTCCATGTGAATTTATATACCACCTATCCAATCCTGCAAATTGCGCGTCGAATTTATTTTTAGACCTGACTAGGAATTCTAACAGAATTAGAGTACTAATATTATAAATAGTTTAGTCTTTATTTCTTCTACTGTTTGTTCATATCGTAGTTTAATGTAATAATGTTTTAATAATATTGTTTATACACGCGGTATTTAAAATGCGTACTTTCTATATATATATATA
>NW_017259590.1:855994-862151 GCF_001594045.1 Atta colombica
AAAATTATTTATAGATTTTACGATATGTAAAGATTATTATAAAGATGCCTATGAGCATTAATATTAAACTGCTTATCAATTTAATTTGTGATATATTATAATATTATTCTATTTCTGCTAGAATTATATTTCAAGTCTAAAAATAAATTCAGGGAGCAGTTAAAGTTTGTTGGATTTATGATATATATAAACACATGGAATTGTTTCAACATTAAAGATAAAATTAGAAAATATTTTGTTAATATAGTCATGGTTTTAAAAAAGTGTTTTTTTATTTAACCAATTATTATTTATTCCTCTTATGCATATGAGAGTTTACTTAATGATGCAAACATTATTCGTCTGCGGTAACTCATGTATAATTGACAAAAAAGTAACGTATATCACATGCGTTTGCGGTAAATATCATTTTAAATTAACACGATACAAATGGAAATGTACTGAGACATATACAGTAACTTTCAACATATACAGTAACTTTCAACATACCTGGATCCACGGGGCCACACATAAAACACATAAAAAAAGGAACACGGAAACAACGTTCAAACAATTATTGCATGTTTCATCCAATATGATCTCAATTACTTCATCTTATCATATATACAAGTTGAACCATCTAGATAGCAACGAAAATTGTAATAATCATGGAATAATTATTACAATTTTCATTGCAAACATAAAAAAGTTGTCAAATTTAAAAACTTAATAATCATTGGTAGTTTAAAAAGAATACGTATACTAATATAAATTATTCTACTTAACAGCACATGAACATTTTATAATTTTCGTTAGGAATAAAAATTATTAGTTATTCATAAAATTAGATGGCTCATCTCGAATACAAATATATAATGCCTCAAAACAAGCAAAGGAACCGAAAACACATTTCATGCCACATGTATCGCTCACAATTTTGAAATTTACATCGGTTAGGTGCAAGACTCTGATTTATACTTACGAAAACGATTATAAAATCCAGGATTGTCCAGAAACTGGTGAAGTATTTACAGAAGCCTAAAGCTAGCCATTTTAGGAGCATTTCGACGCTAAAAAGTGCGCAAAAGCCAAGGTTGGTCCAATAGAGAATCTTTTTCAAAAAAGGATTGTCGTCTAAGTAGATGTCCTCGAAGCACAGCGTTATGGAAGATGCGAAAATTAAAACTAGGATCATCCATTCGAAAGCTGGCGTATCCACGACCGATAGAACGACCGTACGGATTCTTATCCATTTTTTGCCGAGATCCGTGGCGAGGCAACGATTGATACAGCTGCACCTAAACAATCATATCCATTGAACATTATTCAATTGCATAATGAATAAACATTTAATAAAGCCTTGAATAACTGAATTTACTTTTAAACTTTTTATTTACTTTTAAACTGTTAATAAATTTAAAATTTTTCTCTTTATAAGTATTTAATACTATAACTAATTACTGCCGAAGGCGTTAATTTGGAAATTTTTTTAAAACTTAACGTGATAAGACATTTTCGGGACCAAATTCGTAATCGGCGCATCAAAATTTATCACAAACAACTTTGCTTATTTTTAAAGATGTAATTAGCAAAGCTGAAATGATCAAAACGACAGATTTGCTAAAATACAATTTTCAATCTGATTTTAATTTAAATTATAAATAATTTCAAGTATTTTTATTTTATACTATTTTAAATTGCCGATATAAACGAAGATAAAAATACATCTTACTTCTGATAGAAGTGCTGGGGAAAGCAATCAAGCGGCTCTTTATTCTTCTTATTCCTGCCGAACCCGGGAAACGAACCCATTCCGTCGATGTACCTTCCTTTACTATCCCTTCTGCCTCCGACCGTAAGCTCGTCCACGTAACTCACGAGAGCATGCCAAGGACGTTTTCCTATATTTTCGTCGTTTCGAATGGCCAGCTTTTCCTCTGGCAGCATGGCTACTTCCTCGTCCGGGTTGACGTCCTTGAGCACCTCTAACTCTATATTCTCTTCGGGATTGGTCTCGTTGCTATTGCTCTTTTCGGTCAGTTTTTTATTCTCCTTGATTGTTTCCTGATTGCTCTGACTGTAAGTGGTGAGAGTGGCCTGACGATAGATCGGATCGTAAGTAAAGACCGGCTGATTGAGACTCTCCTGATATGATCTATTATAAATATTGTCTTTGGGAAGGCTCAGCACGGTCTCTTGAATCGCGTACTTCTCCTTATCAGACTTGTCCATTACCTCGCGCACGATCTGCTCTAATCGAATATTCTTCTCATTCTCCGAATTCTCCTTCCGATGCTTCTGTTTACGCACGATCGACCGTATGCGATCGAACGAACGCGCGAGCTTCGATTCCTCGCCGACTTCCTCCTTTTTCTGTTTTAACTCTTCGGAATTGAAGCTGTTGAGCAACAACGCCAAAAAGAGATTGAGAACCATAAAGTTGCCCATCACTAGAGCCGGCAGGAAAATCGCGAAACACGTACCCGGCCCATCGTCTCTTTCCGCACGCATGCAGTCCCATAATGGTTCGATCCACTCGCCGCACAGAATGCGGAATATCATCATGAACGAATGAAAGAAATCGTTGAAATTCCATCGCGGCACCGGATCCGGATAGAACTTGTCGAAGGTGTAGTCTTTGCTAAACAGCTGCATGCCGATCACAGCGAATATATAAATCACAATCACCAACACGAAAGTCAAATTACCGAGCGCGCCTATTGTCGAAATGATAATGCTGAGAAGAACCTTCATGGTCGTCCAGGATTGCGCGAGCTTTAAAACACGTAAAAGTCTGAGACCGCGTATCACCGACAAGCCATCTACCAATTCGAATGTTAAATCGATAAGCGACGCAGAAACGATAATCAAGTCGAAATTGTTCCAGCCATTGTTGAAGAAATCCTTGCTCAACGCCAAGAGCTTCAGGAAGCATTCGAATGTGAAGATACTGGTGAATACCTTGTTGCCGATGTTGAGTGCCTGCCGTATCGACTCGCTCATGCCGTGATGCTCCATCGCCAGGAAACCGGTGTTCAAGACGATACAAAGGGTGATCATTAACTCGAACAGGGGATCTCTCACCACCTTGATGCAAATTATTCTGCGATTTGTTTTCATGTCGCAATAAGATTAAGGAAAAGTAATTGTTTTTATGTGTGCAATCTGTGAATCGTTCTTCTTACTGAATTAACTCTGTAAAATGCTATCAGACATAAATTTTACATGCAAATGAGCCAAGTTATTGGAACATTAAGCTATATCAGTGGTCATTAATTTGTTCCAAAAATTTCGAAAATCACTCGAGTTACTTTGATTAATATATATAGAAAATTTCATTAAAGTAACCTGAATGATTTTCTTTTACTTTGATACATTTTTTTCTTCTACTTTAACACTGTGTATCTTTCACACTAAATCATTTCGACCATATGGTTATATGAAGTTTTCATCTTAAATTTATGTGAAGAATCACTTTCGTTTTTTAGTTTAAATTTTAATGAAATTTATATATAATTTTGAGCTATAAACTGCATCACTTAATATCGATAGCAAACTTTTTTTTTTAAATTAGAAATTTATAATGTAAAATTATAAATTTTTACATTATTTTACATTATAAATTTCTTTTATAATAATAAATTATAAATAATTATTATGAAAATTAAAATAAGAAAAGAATTAAAAAATCTACGATCTAATCTCTAATGAATCTAAATTTTATCAACAAAATAAATATCCAGGTTTTGCTATTACGTTTAGAAATAATGTCTGCGTAATATATTCTAAATGTAGAATTAGCAAAACGTAACAGAGAGTAATTCTAATATGATTATATGTCTCGAAAAACTGTTTCATGTGGCTAGAATCAGATCAACATTAAGTATGTTTTATTTCGTTTAATGTCAATTAGTAATTGTTTACGTATCAATTACGTGTAATGCATAACTGTCCCAGGTCCATGTACAAAATTTTAGAAAAGCGAATATCAGTAAATTTACCTTATATAGACAATTCTGAAATCTTAGCCATCCTTCGTAATCAACGCAGCATTGAATACACTTATCGCAATTTCTATCTGGAAGATCGTCTGTAAGCAATTTAAATTTACGATATTTTATCTTTAATTTTTATTTTAAAAATTTGAATATTCTCAATTTAATAAAAAAAAATATAATAAAGAAAAAATTAATCTTTCGTTCGTGAAATTATATATCTGCAAATGTGTTAGTGTACTAATTTAGATATATAGCCGCGATTTTGAATGAATAATGAAGTTAGTCCATATAATCAACATGATCTACTATAAGCTTTGAATATTCAACATTGAACATTTTAATTAATTAATAAACTATGAAATTGTATTTAATTTTGAAAAATTTTACTTGATTTTGACCAAAGATACATTGTACAGTTTATACAGTTAAGTTAAAACTGCTAAATTGATTAAGGAATAAATTTTAGTTTGCCAAATCAATTATATAAAATAGTATTCACGCAAATATTATCTACAACTTTTAAATTTAACATTTAATTTGAGAGAGAGAGAGAGAGAGAGAGAGAGACAGAATAATAAATTTTGAATAAATCGCAATTACAATGTTTAATTAAATCACAATTACAATGAAAAAGTAATTAATTAACAATGCAAAAGTTGTTAACAAATTTTTCCAAATAGAGTTTCAGATAAAGTTTTTAATAGAGTTTCAATTGAGGAAACCGTCAACTTCAAATTGATTCGGAAATACTTCAAACCACTAAAAAATTCAATTACTGGCAATATTTATAAATTTATTTATAATTTATTTATAAAGAAACACTATTAACAATGTTGCTAACATGTTGCAATTTTTTGCTCACCTAAAACTACAATGTGCGACAGGTACTCTGGCGGTAGCGCGTACATATGTTTCTTGGTTTTGAGCCCGTTGCATTTGAGCACTCGAATCTCTCGATTGCCGGTCCTCACTGACACGGTGACCGGCGCCGGTGGGCAATCCGGGCGCATTTGTTGGATCGGTTGAATTCTGCCGTGTTCCTTTGGGGATTTCTCCTGTGACTTCTCTACACGATGCTCCCGCAACTCGCGCTTGTCATGCTCCTCAGCGGACGTGACATCGTCGCCGTCATGATCATCTACTACCCCGGAGTCATCCAAAGATGACTGCTGATTGCTATTGTTGCTGGCTTGTCTGGAATGTAACATACCCCGATTTGGCGCTAACCGATGAACCGTATTGGGTTCCAACGGTCTGGGGCTAATGTTCTGAAGCGGCAAGTGAGAAGGTCGTACACTAGAGTGCCTGGGACTTGGACTTGGACTGGGCGTCATAGACCTGTAATGGAATTCAACATTATATATTTCGGAGAGAATTTAATATTTTGAAAAGATTGAGTTATCTTCCAATAAAATATAAATAAAAAATATATTGAGTTTTTTATGAGAGAGAGAGAAGAATATATTTTATATATATAATTTATATTATTTTTAAATATTTGATATTTAATAGTATTCTTCAGTTTTCATATATTAAAGAAAATTCTTTGAAAAAATATTATCCAAATTGAGAATACGTATTATGATATATTTTGATGTTATTTTTTTTTATATTTGAATTATTCTATATATAATTTTCATAAATACCTAAATATAAGTGCGCAAGATAGATATTTATATTTCAAATTGCTAAGCGATCTACGAAATTTTGTGATTTTAAAGAACTGAGGTCGTATCGAGGATTATTCGAGACATTACACTAATTAAATTCAGAACTGCATAAAATTATAGTTAGGTTCAACGTGAAATCGATGCTTACAATTAGTAATGACATTAACTTTGGGAATATCCTGATTGTGTGTATCATTAAACTAGGTCATTTCTTGTTTGTAGCGTGTTATGGAAAATAATAACTCTAAGGAAGGAGATGAAATTCTTTACGAAAAAAATAAAAATAAAAAGAAGTTAAACAAAATATTTTTTTATTATAAAATCGTTGCGAGAAATTAATTATAAATTATAGAAAGAAAGTAATTTTATATTATTCAGGAAGTAAAAACCTTTTTTAATTCAATTAATTTCTTCTAACTAAGAATAAACAATCTATCTTTTATATTTTTTAGTTTCTTTCGGAACAAATAAAAAAATATCGAAATATTATAATAAATAATTAAATAATTA
>NW_017259590.1:862168-862727 GCF_001594045.1 Atta colombica
TAATTATAATAATAAATAATTAAAATCAACTTAATTATGAACAATTAAAATAAGAAAATTGTATTCTTTAGTTCATTTTAAGCAAATTTTAATTTTTGACAGTATTGTAATAAATTGAAAGATCAGCTACAAGTGATTAGAGTAAGTGAGTAGAGTAGAGAAAAAGAGTAGCGAAAATTTCATAAAATTTTCGCTAAATACAAAACAACTGTGAATTAATAAAAGAAACTAGATGTAGATGAGAATAATAGTTCTGAGATAGATTATACAAAATTCGCCAGAATATGCGTTCCATATGATATGGCCTATACCATCTACTATTGTGAGATTGCAAGCACATTTGCTCACTTTTCTTTTATTACAGTTTCTCGAAAATTTCGAGAGCATTTACGATGTTTCTTTCTGTCTTTCTAGAATTAGCTTGTTGTTTAATGCTTCGTAGCAAATTGCATATATATATATATATTAGGTGTAGTAAAAAGAAATCCATTATTTTTGCATTTGAAATTGAATGGAAAAATAATGGATTTCTTTTTACTACACCTAATATATATATATA
>NW_017259590.1:862827-869062 GCF_001594045.1 Atta colombica
TATATATATATATGTGTGTATGTATGCACTGTGTTAAATATTATTATTTTAACTCTTTGTATATAGGCAGTGAATACTTTTAGTGCAAAGATGCTGACAAAATTAAAACATTTTGTTGTTATACACTTGCTATTTTGTTCTTACAGAAGCAAATGTTTTAACTTTATACTTGAAGTATTTTATTTTTACTCATAGTGTTTTTCATTTTAAAACAATATTTTTCTTGAATAAAAGCAGAAACAGATTTATATGTAATTCATGTTTCCTTAGTTTTATTTTATTTATAAAAGCTTTACACGCAATTGAACATTTAGAGAATATTATTTATATTTTTCCAAGTTAAAGAACTAAAAGCATTTATTTTATATAATCTTCTATAAATTCAATTTTTTTTTCAAAAAGTAAACGTTTTAATCTTGAACATATAAATAAATTGTCGTATGTTTAATATTGTATTTAGCATTTTTCGAAATCAAAATCCTCATTTAACTTGCAAGCATAACGAGTGTCCGATAGCAATGGTGATGACAAATTGAACTGTATAAAATCGGTCGTAAATACAGATATAGAAACCTGCTGCGTGCACCACCGTTTTTTTCCTGGCCAATGCTGCTCCTCCCGCGCTTTCTTCTACGCGTCTTTTTCCTTGTGTAACTGCTGAGCAAAACTCCTTTACGGGCATCAATTCTTTTTTGTTTATTTTTTGTCAGTGTCTTAATATTGATTTTTGATGGATCGAAACTAAACGTTGAGTCTTCGCGATGATCCGTCAAGTCTTTTCTTCGTTCCTGCATTCAAAATACTCGGCTAAATGTAGATAACGTCATAAAATGCTAGATAAAAGTGATTAATAAAACGAACTAACATATAACATTTTATTGAATAAATTATTATTTTTAATGCATTGTTGTAAAATGTCAGCATAATTCATTTAGCATAACACATTCGAATTAATATTATATTTTAAAATGCTACTTTAACCTACCGAAGCTGACATCAAAATCTGTAATACAATTATTGACATCTGTAAAACCCATTTAATTTATGTTAACTAAAAAGCATTAATTAATTTAAAGGATATAATTCATATACATATATAAAAAAAATGTGCGTACGTGTGAATAAATTTTAATGACAATAATTTAAATTTGTATAGATTCAATATAAAGAATTGAATAGGTCCAATAAACTCATCATCAACTTCGAAGAGTTAAAGTAAGACATAGGTGTATGTCAAAAGTTGAAAGGAAATACATACCTCATTTGTAATCTCAGCTTCTTCCTCGTAACTCAACGCCACGACAGCCAGCATCAAGTTTAATAAATAAAATGATCCAAAGAAAACGACGACCGTAAAGAATGTGACACTAATAGGTCCGCATGCCGATAATACCTGTTCAGTAAAACTTTACTTATCATTTCTATAACAAATCACTTGCCATATAAAAAATCATTCTATTATTACATTTCTATAGCCATATAAAATATTTCATGATAATAAATTGATATGCTGATTTATTTGCAGCTGATATATTTTCTAGATGCAACGATTTACACTTACATTTTATCCACAAAAGATATAAATATAATATTTTATAAATATATATATTGTTTTTTTTTAAATTTATTAATTTTCACTTTCCAATTTTCTGAATACAACTATTAAGTCACTTAATGTCAATTTAGAAAAAAGGTTAAAATGGAAAATAAAAAATTTTAAAGGAAACTCATTTTATTTTAATTTTCTCTAAAAGACGCGTCGAAAGAATTTGGAAGCATAAAAAAGCGTTTTGTTCAATCTCCATTTATATCATGAAATGAACAAAACAAATCTTTCAGACGACAACCTTGTTGTAGACATCCTCCCAGTAATCCAAGGTAATCAGTTGAAAGGTCGTGAGCATCGACCACAGGAAATTATCGAAGTTGGTGTAACCGTGGTTTGGATTAGGACCAACGCAGAGACAAGTATAGCTTTCGTTGCAGTGTCTGGAAAATAGGAAAGATTGTCCACATTGTCGACACTGTAATATCCGTGATAACCGTGAGAACGTTTCAAGTGTTCGTAGTATACATGTCATCAAGTGTGGAAATATTACTCGCCAAGGCCTTTATCGTGTCAGTATTCGCGGTCAGTCCGCGGCAACTATCGACTATATGTGACCCGCATTCGTTAGACAAGAATATTTAACGCCTCGTTATCTCGTAAAATTAAAATTGAAAAATTGCAACTGTGTAATTCTTGTAATCATGTTTTATAACGTTTCATCCCCCGGAAACAAAAAAATATATGTCATACTGTGTCCTATCATTTATTCATTTTTTTCTTATGCAACATTCCTCACATAATTAAAAGATAACAATTAATCATTAATGAAATCTGAATATTGCAAGATATTTAGATGTCAAATGATATTCATTAAATATTTGTGTGTTTCATGAAAAAATAACAGCAGATATAAAAAAAACGATTTTGCTGAAATATCTAAAAATTTAGTTATGATACAGAAAAGTAATTTTATTTGAACCATCATACTATTTGCTGCATTGTTATCAATAGCTAAGCATTCGTAATTATTTTGATGGTCCAATGAAATTATTTTCAGATCTGCATCTAACTAAATTTCCGAATACTTCAGCAAAATCGTTTTTTCTGTGTACAATTATAAAATTCAGCGTGAAACATCCATGGAAAAGTCATAAGTATAATATTTCTACGGACGAGTTTCTTCACAAGGATGTCTCATCAAAAGTGCCAAGAAACTGTTAGCTCTGGACATCGATCGAATAAAAAAACCTACTTTCCACGGAACATCGATATATCGAAAGAGTAGCCATAAAGTTTGTGCGCCGCTGTAAAGTAGTAAAGCTTTTGCAAACTTATTTATACGAATCGGCCGAATTCCGTCGCACATACGTGCGCTCGGCGTAATCAATGCTTCCCAAAAATCAATAAATATAAAAGTGCTCACATGCACACGTTCGCCAAAGTACATGAAATAAACCGATCTTACAAATGATACGCTCGAGTGATCAAACATAACTGGATATCATGATGGAAATGTTCTTATATCGCCTGTGATTAATTAGTAACTATGACAAATAATCATGTAACATCATCGGTGATCATATGATCATATAACAAATAACCATATAACGTAACAAATAATTACATAACATCATCTATAACATCAGTTCACCGATTTTATACAATTGCCAATAATCAATGATGATTTATGTTTTATCTAGAGTTAGGTAGTGCTAAGTTAAAAGATTAAATAATTTTAGCTTAATTTACAATAAGTAAGAAGTAATGCTTATATCAGTCAAAACTGAATCTTAAATGCTTTCAATAATTTCATGTGAATTTATATCTCACATTTGTAGTTTCTCGAATTGCGCTCTGAATTAATTTTCCGGACTCAGAAACGCAACTGAAATGTCACAAATTAAATAGCTTAGCTGATTTATCTCATATACGATTTATCTCATTAATATTTACTGTTATTAAATTAATAAGATTATTTTCAATTAAACTACTCTTATGCAGTATATTATTTTTAGAGTACGTACTTCTTGTTTTCACACATTGATTTTTTTCTAAAGAACATGAAATTTATATTATAATTGAGAAATTTTTGTATCTATTCTCTTCTCTTATAGATACTTTATTTGGCTTCGGATAAATTTTTCCATAGTATTTAATAATTCGATTAAAATTTTGTTCCATAGTATGGAACAAAATTTTAATCGAGTTATTAAAGACTATTGATTTTACGAGTACTGATTTTATACAATAACTAACAACGATTTATATTTTCATCGCGAACGAGTTTCTATTAAAAATTTCTGAACATTATATTTCTATGTGTAAGATAGAAAAATAGTTACGAAAAAAAATTATTTTTTGTAATGAATATTTCTCATATAAATATAATTCCTTATGCAAAATTTTAACGGAAGGATAACTAAAATTTCCAAAATAATACAGAAAAATATGATATTGTATTAACAACATTAATAATATTTATTTAATAATAATATTAATTTAATAACAAATATCATGCATGATATATACAATATTATATAATAATAATGTAGTATTAATAAAACAAATATTTTATTACAAGAAAAATAAGATATATTTTGTTTCATTATTATTGTTATTGAAAATAATTTTTTATTAGACCATTGTTAACTAATGTTATACAACTTTTTTTTTCATACACATTCTTTTTTCTATTCACAAATTTTCTTTCCAAAAAGATATGAATTCTTGAAATTGAAAACCATTTTCTTCGCAAATGCTTTACTCGACTTTGGGTAAATTTTTCCGCAGTAAGGAATAAAGAAATTTCCATCAGATTGTCGAAGACTATTGATTCTCATCGAGAAAAATGGACGTGACATTAAGAAATTTCGCTATAAGACTGACATGTCGATTCAGAGAGGCAGTAAAGCCATTTTTCTCGCTTCCCTTGCAATTTCAAGGGAAAATTTTATTTTTCCCTTGAAGAGAAAATCGAATGGCACTCATTTAGAGATGTTGACGCAAGGTAACACGATCCACGCATCTTTCGAATTAGCTTATCTAAAGTGGAATCGGAGATGGCAGTGAGACACGAACCTGGCGCCGGTTACGTTGCCGCAGATGATCGGCTCCTCGTCCTCGTTGAACGCCCAGTTGGATGAGTTCCAAGTCCACCTGTTGGCGACACGAAAATTCCGTTAGCATTTCTATCTCGGATCCCTCAAGGCCCGCGATCTCCGGAGATTTAAAATGAGAGAATTACGTATCCACCGTCTTTCTGTGTGTTGTCGCGCAGCAGTCAATTTATCAAATCAATTTGCCGCTGTGCAATACGTGGCGAATGAATCAAATTAGCTATGAATAATATTCGATAAAAAACATGATAATAACATATAGAAGATGAATAGAATGAATAGCGCGTCCATAAGCGTACAATTATAAAGAATTCAATACTTTTGTCTTTATACAATATATTATGAATTGCGATTATTTTGTAATAATGTATAATTTTCATATGTATAATGTTTCCTATCATCTCATCCAGAAATCATATCAGTTTCTTATTCCAAAAAAGACAAATCACGTAGCTTAATTACATTTAATGAGTTAATAAATAAACGTCTATTCTTATTCTATCGTCAAAAGTGAAATTATTCAAAAAATCGTTAAAATTGTCATAACAAAGAGGATGAGATTTGATTAGTCAATAATTTTTTGTAATAAAAATAAAAAATTAAGTTGAAATTCGAAAAATAGTTTTTCCCCTTTTCTGGGAAATTTAATTTGGCTAAACTTCTGAAAACATTTCACATTCAACTATTAATATTTTTGCAAAAATATTCAAAATAATGTCAAATGAGTATTCCTAAGTGGATTTTTATTGATAAAAAAAGATTTAATGCTAAAACGTTTAAATAAAGTTATTTGTTTTGTTAAGAATTTGCTGCTTGCAGTACACAGAGTGGTATACTCTGCACTAGTAATGTCAAACTGAGGATATGGTTCACGTATATACAAGAGTATATAAACTTAACTGTGGAATCTAGCTTTGCATGGGAAGTTGAAAATCGATGTGAAACCGAACAATCATTAATCTCGCTTTGCACTGCAAAATATATACGTGTAAAGGGTATGTCCATTCCTTCCTCTTCTTAGACAAATGGCAGGAGGTTTAGGGGGTTTTGTCTCCCCCGACTGGAAGGGAAAGGTTCGGGGGAGCAAAGTTTCCCGAGTCCCATGAATCAGGCAAGTACGTGATGTGAGCATAACCGAGAAATAAGGAGGATCCTCTCTTTCCCGCTTGTCATATTAATAACTTCTAATTAAAAAAAAAAAACTGAAGAATTAAAGTGCACAGTGATTAAAGAGAAATATATATGAATGCTTATTATCGACAGCAATATACGTTACGGCTTTGCAGTTGTGATATATATCTTATGTAGAAACCTGTCTATGTATATGTTTTCAGTTTTTATTATTTTTAGTATGTGTATTGTAAAATCATCGATTTAGTAAAGTAATTTAATAAATATATCATTTAATTGATGTCTTTATTTGTGAAGATTCATGATACGTTCTATCTAAAGATTTTGCTAATCTTTTCGACTATTATTTTCATATATTGTAGACTCATCGATTTAATAAGATAAAAATTAATTAAATTTACTTATATAATATATTTATTTATTATTTGTGAAGATGATT
>NW_017259590.1:869162-881929 GCF_001594045.1 Atta colombica
TTTAATTAAAAAAGAAGCTTTTTGATGAAAAAAATTAGTTTTATCATTTTTTGGAATTTTACTTCAGCGATATAAAATTTTATTCAAACATTTTTGACATTAAACTTTTCTTTTATCTATGAAAATCTATTTAATGACCCATTCATTTAACATAATTTCAAGTATTTCTGTCAAAATTTATGTAATTGATGGTAATTGAGCGTGGGACGTTTTCGAAAATTTATTTCTTAGTTTTTTGAGTTGTGTACTTTTGAAGTAAGAGAACGATATTATCGATCACTTTCAATTATTAATAGTAAATCAGAAATGAACGTCACGTCGGTCGACATTTATTCAACACAAAGCAAGATTAATTTCTCGTTTTCACTTAATGCTGTATTCAATTCTGATATTACGGTTCCAGTTACTTATATGATGAAAATGATAATCATGTAACCGCATTCAACGAGAATTAACACGGCGAGAATACGTGTATTATTTGCTTATATGCGCTTACGCCTGTAGCAATGTTTCCTCGTCTCGAGCAGCAAAATCATCGTATCGTACATCGCTATCCATGACAGGAATACAACGCTACCAACCATTCAGTTTAACCAATGTGAAACAGTATATCCTACCGTACAAGCGGAATAAATTGCCACATACTGTTTCGTACTGTCATTTGTTAGAGAACCACAGATGCGATCGTTCTCTAATGAAAGGTGAATTTGCGTAAATCCTGAAGTAAAGAATTTTCAACTCATAACTAATATTAAATATTATTTCTTTTAGTTATACAAAAAGTAAATAAATTATTAAAAGTATACAAATTATTAAAAAATAAATCATTTACTTAAATTTATCATTTTTTATTTTTATTCATCTTTGTCTTTATATTATTTTATAACTAATAAGCTTCACTTATAGTTATTTCGTTTTATATCAATTTATTTCGATCAAGTCTTGCAAAATCTAAATTTAACATGAGAGGCAATTTTTTATTTAAAATTTAAAAAAGTGGAACAAATTGTCATTATAGTATTTCATTGCCATTTGCTAAAGAGTTACAGATCGTTTTTTATTTGTGCACTCCTTAAACTAAAGCAACTGTATCTAATATGGGCGTTTACTCAAGACGCCTTATTCAGTTTGTAGGTAATTACACGATTAATTCAACAGATAGTAGTAATAGCTCGTACAAATTGTCCGTCTGACTCGACATCAGCTTATTGCTCAATTTGTTCATTCTGTTATCGTCAATAAAGCAAAATACCGTAGTTATTACGTAATATAAGATAATTGCTTCCTATAACTATCAAAAGATGATTATTAATTTTAGTATTTTATGCTATTGTAGCTTTATATTTATAACACTATACACATATTTAGTTTACGTTTTTGTTACAACGTTTCATTTATAATCAAAGAAAAAAATTCTTTATAAAAACCAATTTGGCCAACTTATAGATATACTGGGTATATCTATATTAGATTGTAATATATTTTTTTGATACTTTTGTTGTTTTAAACCACAGATTCTAATTTTAACTGCTAAACATCGTGAAAGTAAATAAATAAGTAGATAAGCTTATTGTTTAGACAAGAGAACAAATAGTTCTTTATGTATTCTTGTATGGGTTAATAAATATCAATATATAAGAAACTTATAATCTTATATTAGAGAAAAAGTTGTTTCGATTTAAAAAAATTTTCTTTACTATATGGTTAAAGAAAAAATTTCTTTGATTTAAACATTATTTTTTAAAATCAAATATAATTTATTTGATTAAAAGAATATGTTCGAATCCAAGAAATGACATTCAAATCATGATTTCTTTAAATCAAATAAATTATATTTGACTTTAAAAAAATAATGTTTAAATCAAAGAAATTTTTTCACAAATCAAAGGAATTTTTTCTTTAACCGTATAGCAAAGAAAATTTCTTTAAATCGAAACAACCTTTTCTCTGAATGTAATATTGGATCACTTTATTTTTCTAACATTTTTTTTTTACAAAAAAGAATGAAACATGTACTTAAGTCATATTGAAAACATATGTAGTATGCGCAAAATACTTTTTTTTATCTTTACTATATATATAAATATTTAAATATGTTTCATATTTTTTATTAACAGAAATGAATGTTCTCTTTTTTAAGTATGACCACTAATTTTCAATTTTGAACTCAATAAAAAATTAGAAAAAAAATCGCAAAATTTAATAGGGACATAGGATTTGATTATTTATTTCAATCATGTTTAGTGTATTTATATTTAATGTATTATGTAATTTATCGATTGATATTAATATTTTAATTGAACGAGAAAAATTACATATAAAAATATATATTTTGAAAAATTTAAATTTAACATAAAAAAATATCTTATTCAAAATACGTCAAAATAAATTTCGCAGAAATTTAAATACAAAATTAAAAGCTGTCTATATTATTGTTTCTGTATTTAGTTGATATTTAATTTATAACTTGAATTTATTATTTCCGATGCACTCTTGAATCTCATCACATAAGAATAGGGCCTTCTTCTTACGAATTGAGCTTATAAACAATATGAACATTTCCGTTCCTTTTTTACAACTTTTCAGATTATTTTTCCACTTTTAGCCACGCGCATAAATCAACCCGTACACTCCACTCTCGTAAAAATAAAGCATCTCCTGCTCTCCGAGAGTGTCTCTCAAGTTTAACGCATAATGGTGCATCCGTGCATCTTCTCGAAGAGACGCATCACGTCACATATCACGATTTGACGGGATGTGCACCATGGATCGATGCTGTCGGGAAGCGCGGACAATGAGATCCACCGGTGGATACCTAAGCACGTGATCCGTTTGGTATAGCGACCGGAAATACAATAGCAATGTAAAGACAGTGCACCGCATAGTGACGGATTACGACACAGACGTACTAACACGTGCTCTCTATTTCTATATTTATTGTTCTACTCTCTTTGGTTTAGTCAAAAATTTGCTCCTTTTTTCGACTGTTTCTATAATATAAAATGACCAAGACAGTTTTGATATGTCAGATTAGCACGATATTTTATTTATACTAATCATTACATATTATCCTATCAATTCATACACACAGTAGAAAACATAAATTTATACTTGTATTAAAATAGATAAAATAGACTTGAATTTTTAACATATTCGTGTATTAATTTGACATAATGTGATATTATTTGAATATTTTGTGTTAAATGAATATTTAATTTTTTTTACAATACAAATATTAAAATAACGCAATTTCTGAATAAGTAAACAAATAAAATAAGAATAATGTAGTTTTAAAACATTAAGCTAAATGAACGTATTAATTTAACTGTAATTTATTAAATGCTAATTTTATTGAAAAAAATATATTTTTACAATTTGTCCAAATTATGTCAAAATGTTATAGTTTTGTTAATTGTTTAATTTTTAAATATTTTAAATGTTTGTGTTACTTTCATTTTTAGCAATAACAAATTAATCTAATTAATGTAAAAATTTGAGTGGACTGTTTGGAATAAGTGAAATGTGTTAAATTTAATATGAATTTTCTAATTGTTTAAAAGAAGTTTCGAACTATGTAGAAGAGCAATATAGAGTTAGAATGATATCAGCAAATAATTTCTTGCTATGCAAGTATTGCTATGCAATAGATTGACGATTAAGTGCCGTAATGTCGGAGTGCAATTTCTTACACCCTTTTTTGCTCGACTCAGCCTTTTTAAATTGTAACTTTACAAAAACGAGTTTTAAATTTATATTTATTGCAAGAGCGATGTGTTTTTACAAGAACATATCTGATTTTAATTACGAAAAATAATTGCTTGTAATTAAAGGCAAATTTTTTCTGCATTCCTTAAGAGATTGAGGTTTTATTAAAGGATTTACTGAATTCCTCGTTAGCACCGTTAGTCTTGGGCGTCAGACTGTTTGGATTCACCACTGCGCTTGTGGAAACTGTATCGTTGATTATGGTCGGATTACTGCGACGATTAAGCACCGCTTTAAACGATCCTACATGATTTACATATCTGTGGTGATGCACGGGACACGCTTATCTTGATTATTCAGAATAATCTTTCCCACCTTTGTGTCTTTAATTAAACACTTCTTTCTTTGCGCAATCCGATTTATTTTACGATACGAATAATTCTCTTAGTGTAATATTTTTCATCGACTAGTATTGAACATCATTAGATCATAATTTACAAATAAGAATTTATCGTATTTATCGAATTTATTTATTTCTTGTTAAGAATTTTATGATAAGAAAGAATGCGCGCGTAATAATCGTACTATTTTTTCATCGATGCAATTTTTGTAGGGTAATATATTAATGGAAGTGCGCTTGTATTCGAAAATACGCAAAAATAGTACAAGAGTGTGTGTGTGTGTGTGTGTGTGTGTGTGTGTGTGTGTGTGTGTGTGTGTGTGTGTGTTGGATATCAAACATTTTTCAACTGCATTGCGGAATATGTTTCTCTGGCAAAATCTGCGGAATCATATTTTCAACCGGCTTAATATAATACTTCACAGTTCTCCAATATTTCTCCGTGATTTGGAGAAACGTCAGTTCAGATAGAAATAGATATATCCAAAAATTACGTTATTATTTTTGGAGTGTGGATTTATTTACAACTATTTTGATTTTACGATACAATTAATTATAGATTATATCTTTGAAGTATAAAGGAAAAACTAACAATGCTAATGCAAAATCCAATATATTTATAAATAATTAACCGCTTATGTCAATCTATCAATTCATAATATTGCATACTTAATTCGAAAAACTGGAAACTTTATAAAAACTTTATATAAAATCAATACTGCTTAAAATATTCAAAGTTTCTTTAATATATAAATATATTTGACATGAATTGAGATTATGTCTTAATATTTTTCACAGAATAAAAATTCGGAACTAATTAGAACTGAATTTTACGCAAGCGTAATAATGAAACTACAATATAACTTACTCCCTCCAGTCGATTTGCGTCGTATTTGGCTCTTGTTGCTTCACACACTTATTTCTAAGTTCACCCATATAAACTTGCAAGGCAAACAATGCAAAAACCATCAGACAGAAAATCGTCAGCGTCATTACTTCGGCAAGTTGTTTGAAACTGTGTAACAGCGCGTTGATGATAGTTTTTAGACCTGTAACATACATTACACATACGTGATTTTTTTATCAATCGAAATTTTCTCTTAATTTCATATTTGATATTTGAATGTTGCTTTTATATTCCATAAATATTTCGAGATATTCCGAAATACGTTTAAAACGTTTTTTTTTTTGAAGGGGGGGGGAAGAATTTTATGAATATTTCAGAAAATATTAGCGTTAGCTGGGTTACAATTATGAAAGATTATCCCAAACACAATTCTAAATATGTCCAAAGGATGTTATATAGACATCCTTAAGACGCCACTCGGAGAATTGTGTTCTGTGCCATATTTTAATAAATATACTGAAATATTATTTTAATTTCACTTCTTTTTTTATGACATTATTTTTATCTTTTCGTTATGATTTTGAATATCTTTGTTTTGATATGCATATTTGCATAAAAATATTGCATTTTAATTTTACTACTTTTTTTGTGATAGTATTTTCGATTCTTTTCATTATGTTTTAGAATGTATTTACCTTTTTTTATATTTTTATTTAATATCTTACATTTTTAATGGATATCTAGTAGTGAGAAAGTCAATCTTGTCCAAGTGGAAGAAGAAGACGGCGATGAATGACATACATCGGACAGAAAAATGCAATATATCTAGTATATATTCGCATCAAGTACATTTACGAACATGATCGTTAATTGTAAAAAAAAATCTACATTCTTCCCTAATACATCCATTTTTTTATGATATCAATTTATTTAAACAAAACAATTTTTTATTACATAAGCATCCTTTCTGTAAAGAATATGCTGTAGTCTCTTTCATGACATGGTAGTGTTCCTTTCATGGTAATATAAAAAAGATGTTATTAATGTACTAAACTTCAAAAATATACTTGAGAGACGCTACCACGTCTCCTGATTAACGCCCACCGTTAGCTTTAGTATATAGGTAAATCGATTTTTTTGAGACCGCGGCAACTTTATTCAAGAAACATCTTATTAACCTACTAGCAAAGATGCGATATTCATCGGCCTTTAGGAATCCCACAGAGTGTGAGTTCTCTCGACTTCCATCTGTTCTTAAAAATGTAATCTTACGAATATGCTTCGATCTCCTACCGAGTCGTATGCACTCGATACCTAACTCATTGTTTGATTTTTCGGGATTATCAAGAGAAACTTATTGTTAGCGAGATCGAAGATCTTCAATTTATAGCATTCAGTCACATATGTTCGCAAATATTACGAATATTTCTCATTTATTTTTTTATTTGACTTTAATATCGAAACATATAGGGAAAAGACTTGCGGTCAAATCAATAAATCACATTCGGTGAATAGCTGTGTACATTCGCATACTTTTTGAATTTGTACACAGCATTTGAAATCGATATCGCAGACCGTCGAGATAAATCACAATCCTTTTCATCGAACGTATAGATGCGAAATGGAACAGTTTCGATAACATCTGGAATAATCTCCCTGTTCTCTGTTCACAGAACAGAGATGACATTCGCTGTATTCGAGTTCATGCAAACTTCGGTCAAAGTTCGCCGTTCATATATATACCACATCGATCCCGCCATCTCTTTTCCATGAACAAGAGATGACTTAAATCTTCTTTCGCCATCCCCGAACCTTAGTCGCTTTGTGTTTTTCATTCGAGTTGCCAGAGACGGACAGTCGTTTATAATTTCCTACTATACCTCTTGGTTTCTTTAATTTAACTAACTTTAGACTGAGTTGCTTCGGCGATCTGTTAGTTTTCGTGTCTTTCGCTTTGTTGTTTCGCGAATTTTGTTTGAAATTTCAACATGTTCAGTCTAAAACCGCTTGACATGCGCGTTTGATCAACGTTGTCGTTTCGTTTTGCATGTCTTTTACAAGATAATTTTTATTGGTAATTTTTATAAATATAGAATGGCTAATAATCTAAACGAACGATTTTTGACATCATTAAAACATAATGTTGATGAAATAACAAAAGGCGAAAGAATTAAAAGAAATGTATAAAAGTTGATTTAAATAAAATTATTTGGAGTAGCAATGCGCATTCTACGACACAACTGTTGAATTTTTGTGGCCTGCCGACTTATAGCTAAAAATGTATTGTAAAATCATTCTATTTTATGCAAACAAAATAAATATTAACAGCTCAAAGGATTTTACCTCTTTCTAAAATTAGCATTCCTGAAAATGATCTTTAGAGAAGTCTGATCTTCAGAGAAAGATCAGAATCGGTTTTCACAGGTTTTTGAATAATAATTTAAAAAAAAGTGAATGTAAAATTTTGAAACACTATTTAAATTATAATATATTTATCTACATCCCTTAGGTATTAAAAAAAAATTATTCTTGAACATACTATTGTACAAATAAGTTATTTAATTTTATTTGAAGCTGCAAAAATATGAATTAGATCAATATTCAGGATTGATGGATTGTCACACGTTTCAGGATTGGCAATAACATATTTTTTTATGAAGAAAAAATAAAAACATTCAGCTTTTATTTTAATCCAATTCTTTATTTTAGGAATATAATATAATCCCCTAAAAAATAAGTACAAAATATTCCTAGAATGATATATGAAAATTATTAAAAAAAATAATATAATATTTCGATAATATAATATTTCGAAAATATTATATAACATTTTTTAAATATTAATTTAATATTGTCCTTGATATTATGAAATTGATTATCACATAATCCTGAATCATTTTGAACAATCTATCACATATGATTATTTTTAGTAAAAGAGATTTTTAGTAAAAGAGATATTTACGAACTGGTCAGAATAATGATGAATTAACTAACAAAAATTTTCTGAAATATGTCATTTTCTATTGATAGAAGGAAATAACAATTAATAATGCTAAAAACTTGCCAGACAATAAAATAAAAGATAAGAAAAATTTATTCACCAATTTAATTTTCTTAAAAGGTTTTGGGAAAATATCGGGGGAATATAAACAAGATAAACATTTCTTCATGAGCTTGATCATTCATAATTTCCATAAATTTCTTTGGGCTGGTAAATTAAATGACGCAAGTCCTTTTCTCTATCCGAATCGCAATGTGACACGAAGTAAACTCGGACAATTCCCTTTAACACGCTATCGCAAATTTACCTGTCCCACACCGAGTGCAGATCAGTGTTGAATATTGCAAGAGATTACAAGGGAAACGATTACGAGAACGATTCGCGAGTGGAACCGCTAAACGTCCTCATGCATATATTAATATGCAATCATACGGCCACAAAAAAAACCGTACATGCCATAAACGTTTAATTATGTATGTGGAATGAATTCTGAATTTGCGATGAATTCTGATGTCGAATATTGTAATTTCAATCAAGTTATTAATACTATAATAATATTATAAAGATAATAATAATAATGTGTAAAAAAACTGTACAAGTATCTAGGTTATCAACATAATACTGCAATGAGTATTATGAGTCCCGCTACTTAATTGTTATTCAGTTTTTGTCATGCGAATGGATTAATGCGATAAATCACGATGCTCTTACATAGAGCGCGAAAGCAAGCGATTTTTAATTATTCGGAGCAACCGTTTAAAATCATTTCAGCAAAAAATAATGCGGTCTTGATTTAAAGTCACAATTAATACGAGAAACGATTCAGTTTATCTGCAGCTGATTAATGTATGTCTACTGACATCGATTGGTGCGCATTTAATCGCTATATAAACCAATGCAAAATTTTTGTCAACTATAATCAATACGTATCGACACACATTCAGTTGTTTCATCCGCAATAGTCATAAATGTACATTTTATCTCAGGAAAAGAGAAACAATCGCTGTTTTTTCAATAATAAACCAGACTGTTATATGAATAAATACAATAAATAATAAAAGAGTCAAATGCGTATACGGTCGAGGTTAGATCTTGATATCTAATTATATTTCTATGTAAATTTTAAATACATCTTTCGATCCCAATTATTTAAACTCACTGTTTATTATTTTTACTTAATGAAATAAAATGATCACTGAAATGATCACTTGTATAAAGCTAATTTGTTTAAGATTAATTGTTTCTTTTTTTTTTTTTTTTTCATTAAGTTATGAAAAGAATGAATAATCATCATTTTTCTACTTGAGACGAGAAAATCTGTTTGGTACTTTAAGTATTTCTCGATTGAACCAAACATGGGGAAATACATGTCTCAGAAACTTGCTGTATTACCTGGCATAATGGATACAGTCTTAAGTGCTCTCAACACCCTGAACGTCCTGAGACCGGCCAGATTTCCGACTGCCATCCCAATAGTGGCATATCCGCTGGTAATCACAACGAAGTCTAACCAATTCCAGGGATTCCTCAAATAAGTGTACTTATTCAGTATAAATCCCTTCGCGATTGATTTTATCACCATTTCCGCCGTATATATGGCTAGGAAGATTAATCTGTAACATGAGAAACATCGGACATCAGTTCAACTATTCGCTAATGTTTGTTATCGAAATCTGATATGTTTTATAGAAAAATCAAAATATAGAACATATCCAAATACTGCAGTTTCCTGTAACTATTTTCGAAAAATTTATTCAGTAACGAAAAAAGTCATCCTTTCTAACAGTTTTATGGATTTCCAAGAAATATAAGTGATTGTTCATATTTAAATCGTTTCAAATTTTGTTTTAAATATAAAAAATTACATAAATGTTACATGATATTGTAAAACATAATCTTTATAACGGTAATACGGTTTGCACAGAGTTTCAATAGTTACTTATTACTGACAAGGAAACGTTCCAAATTGCAAAAGCGATATCAAAAAATTAAAGCTACCAGTCAAAAGATCACGTTTGAAATAGCTATTCTAAATAGTTAAATCTTATAGATTCTGTATCCGATTTGTTACGAAACATATTTGGTCATTTTAACTTTGATTGACAAAATATCTCGAGAATAATATATTTTTGGAAAAAACGTTTTAAATAAAAGTTGTAGGGTTTGAAGAGGGTTATTAGGTGAGTTACTTAGATTTTAGAAAAAAATTAACCTAGGCCTTATTGGCCTCAAAATGGGCCCTAAATCCAAAATCTAAGTAGCTCATCCATTGACCCGCTTCAACCCTACAACTTTTATTTGAAACATTTTTTCTAAAAATGTTGTTCTCAAAATATTTTGTATCAAAGTTAAGTAAAATATATATGTTTCATAATTAGATACAGAATCTACAGGATCTCAAGATTTGACTATTTAGAATATCTATTTCAAATATGATCGTTCGACAGCGTTAATTTCTTGATATCACTTTTGTAATTTGAAACGTTCCCTTGTGAAATCAATCACTGTTACTACATAAACATGAGATAGTTTATACTTACTCGGCATCGTCAAAGGTCTCGGTCATGGCTAGGAAGACGCAGTTAAGAAGGATAGTAGCCATGACCACATAATCGAAGTACTGATTTGTACTTAGGAAGATACAGCACCGCCGTATAGGATTCCATGGAGAGAATATAAACCAACTGTTGGTCGCCGTAAACCTATGAATGTAATTTTTGCGGAACCTCTTGGATACCACGCAGAACGTCTGAAACATAAGAATAAATAAGATCTTATCGATGAGTTTAAAAATTTCCGCAGGGATAGAGATCTAAAACTATATTCCTACTAGAGCAATAATGAGACTTTTGTTGCTCCATATTTTTTGAAAAAGTTACCGGTTGCTGCCAAAAGTTTCTTAATATTTCTTTATATTTTTGTTGTCAACAACAAAAGTTATTCTTTGTCATATGTGAATTTTTTGAGCTCTTTGGAGCTATCTAACGAACAACTGCATCATTAAAATTAAATTCTGTTATGGAATACATAATTTTCAACCTCATATTTTATCTATGTTCAACGCAACGAGATGCAAAACAACGATTCATCGTTGAACGTTATGCTTAAGCAATGTGTTAAAACAGCGCAGACTCCAAAAGCGGCAGTGGGTCAACGCGTAATTATTAATAAGCCGCTTCAGCATTCAGATAATCGACGGTAGGATATTTATCAATTCAGAGAATGGGTTCGTGGGATGGTTTTAAAATCAGTGGGAAGATTCCCGATTATTTTCTGTACAAAAATGTTGATTTGTTAATCGTTTCCTCGATGAAACATAAATTTGAAGACGCTTCTCGTATCGATGCATTTCTATTTTAGACACGAAATAAATAAATTTATTAAGTGAATTTTTATATGATCTATATCCCCATGTATACTGAAAAAATGTCATATCAACAGCATTATTTTAATTGAAAATATTACTTCATAATACTATTAATAAAGTAAATACGTAATATTCTTGTATCAAACATTTTATTAACTGTTGTTATATAAATTATTAAGAGTATTTTGAATTATAAAATATTATTAATAATACCATTTTTTAAAATGTATATTTGATTTTTAATTTTAAAATTAAAATATTGGTTTAATATTTTCGATCGAAAATATTTAAGGATTTTTTCGTTTTAAGAACTCTTTCGATCCTGTAGATGAATTATATCAGCCTTAGTAATACTCACATCATTAGCTAATTCAAATAAATCAATATACAGAATATTATTGACTATAATTGATCAAAAATTACATCAATAGTATTTGATTTTTAAAAATACTTGTATATATATTTTTATAGGATGGAATCTTATTCTAAAGAGTGAAAATTGAGCCAACCTTTAAAAAAAGTGACAAAATTCTGTAACAGTAAGCGTAAAGTGTAAACTTAAGTCGATGAGCCAATCAGGATATTGCTTTAAATCTAAGTAATCTGAATTAGAAATAGAAATAGCATATAAACTTAGGTTGAAATTTGTCTTACACAGTATTCGCAATATCGACTGTCGGAGATATAGCTATCTCTGTCTTCTTAACAAAAGAGCACAAAAACTTATATTCTAAATTATTTTATATTCTAAATTAGAGTCGGTCCTCATATTTCGCAAATTCTTGTATTGTTTGCTAGAAAAAATACTTTCAGCCTGAAATATCATTTCAATAACAACCGTTAATTATAAATTATAAATTTGTTTTGATTTGTGTTCACGACAAAGTCATTCCCTCTTTTCATAATCTTTCTTCGTTAGAATTCTGTTAAACGGTAAGTTTAGTTTAGTAGTGAGTTGAAATAATTGAGGGTAAAGATGGGATAGAGGAGACAATAATGTGCAAATGTTAACAGTTATAAACTTTTTAGCAATTTGTTATAGTGGTGTACTTTGGACAAAGATGTTTCAGTGTTCATAATTACTGTTCGTAATACAGATCTTTTATAATATCTTTATTTCATATAGTATATCTTTTTTTTTTACATAATTTCAATGAATTCTTAATTTCGTATAGTTCTAAATTGAAGTTTCGTTGAATGTCGTGTCGTGAGTGCAAGTGTATGTGTGTGTGTGTGTGTGTGTGTGTGTGTGTGTGTGTGTGTGTGTGTGTGTGTGGAGTGACGAAATTCTTTGACAAGAATTGATAAATTAAAATAAAGTTCTGTGTGAATTAATATCGAATACTTATAATTTTGTTGATCGTTTTTATCAATATGTTTTGGAGAGCCTTGAGAATTCATTATAACGGTTCATATAAAAGTTTTTAATTTTTATTTATGATGCTTG
>NW_017259590.1:882029-890089 GCF_001594045.1 Atta colombica
TTGAATCAATCTTGATAAAAAGTAGCTCAATTTTTAATCATTAAGAATAAGATTTCACTCTTCAGAGTGAGATTCACTCTGAAGAGTGAAATCTTAAAAAAGTAAAAGTTTTAAAAGAGTAGACTTGAGATAATATAAGATGTATCACGGCATGTAATATGCAAAATCAATGCAGTTTATTTTTATACAAAATTAGAATCAATTTCCAAAATTTATTTGCAATTGCTTGTTGTGTTGATGTGAAGAAAATACTTTTAGTCCAAAATATTATTTATGTAACAATTGTCAATTATATTTCTGTCATAATCTATCTGTATTGTTTATTCACAGAACAAAGTCAAAGTTTCTCAGGATTACTTGTCCATTTCTCTCAATTTGATTTATTAAACGTTTGCAAGTCTGATCAGTAAGCAAGTTTAAATAATTCAAGATTAACAAACGAAAAATTAAAATGTTGATAGCAACTCTGAGTTTTCTTATGCTATTTAGTATACTTATGCAAATAGTGTTGTGGAATTCTACTTTAACTTTTCATTTTTCATGTTACGTACAATTAGTGTTCTTGTACGTAATTCTCGTTTTGCTTGGTTTGAATGAAAACTAAAAAAATATGACGAAGATTAACGCAATATATCATTTTAAATATGATATATTATTTTAAGTTATTACTATTCTTTTAATATGATTTGAAAGCAGTATCAATTTCGTAGCTTTAAAATTAAATTCATGATGCGTGCAATATATAACACAGTCCGACATTTTCTTTTTACCTTCAATTATTTCTAAACAAATTCGTAATATTTTTTTTCACTTTCCATCATCGCTAAATAAATTCGTAATTTTAACCTTAAACTGGAGAATATTCATTCAACGTCGCTCAAGTATTGAAGTATTGAATATCGTGTCGTAAATGTGTGCGCGCAAGCGAAGATTTTAATGAGAATTGATAGATCAAAATGAAGTATTGCACGAGGCTGAAGTATTGCACGAACTTCTGATTTTTTTTTTGCATTTCTATCAATGGATTTCAAAGAGCACCGAGAGAGAAAATTCAGCATGTAATGGTAATGTATAACTATGAACATTTGAAGTTATATAATTAATAATGTATGTATGGTATTTATGGTATCTATATATATCAGTAAATTGCACATTGCAAATATATAATAAATATAATATATAATAAATATAATAAAATTGTTAAATCATTAAATTGGCGATTGTATATTTTACTTTCGTCTCCTGCATTTTTTGAATTTTATTACAAATTTAATCGATACCTAAATACATAGTAAAGAAATCCATGAAAATAAACACGCAAATTGCGCGACCATATGTAAAAATTTTCTGAAAAACGATAGACAAGGCTGTTCTTTGTTGATGCATTGAACTGTACTAAAACTTTCTATCTCCCTTTTATCAAACTTTAAAAATATCTATTTTATTTTAAGTACGAGTATATACATATACTATAAAAAACAGACCTACAAGTTCAAAAAATATTTGTATAGAGAGATATGTTTAATATATAAATTTTATCTTAAAAAAACTTATTTTTAGAAAGTAAATATTAATTAGTAATTTTCTAAGATCATGAACTGCACTTTGAAGCTCTTTAGTTTATATTTATATTAGAACAGAGTATTTATTGTATATATTAAAATAAATCAATATTTATTTTAACTAATTAATGCTTATTTTCTAAATAAAACTTTTTTTAATAAAAAATCTCCCCTGTGAATATTTTTTGCAGTTAGTATATAGAAGCGATGAAAAATAAAATTCTTGTTGTACAAACCAGACATTCATATTTAGAGTATTATTATAATGATATATGATATTTGATATGAAATAGTTATATCTGATAATAAATTATGAACTTTTAATAATCAATTTTAGAAACATTTCACTCGTTTAATTAAAAAAAAGGTCACTTTTTATAAATCTTTCCTAGATTGAAACAGAAACTTTAAATATTTGTTTGAAACGTTTTTTTAAATAATTACAATTACTTTTTCTTTTTTTTGCCATTTTATAGTAAAATTCATTTTAAAAATAAGTCATACGATTTCTATAGCATTGACAATATCGGTATCGTAAATAAGAAATTAAAAACATAAATATTTTTGTTTCTAGATGATACAGAAACTCCCAATTGTCAATTATAATTAATAGATATTATTGCTCGCATCTACAACGATAGCGTGCTATTTTTATTTGCACTTTTATTTGATCAATCTGCGCGTTTTGCTTCGTGGTATTATAATAGCGAATTTATATGCGTCGCTCGAATGCATTACATATATACATTTATGACGGTTACAAACCGTATGTGCATCGCGGTGCCTACGTGTATTTAGCATAAACTGTGGTCAAATTACTGATCCGCCGCGAGCACAGTTTAGAGAGATCAAATGTTGTTAATCAGCATGCAAGTTCGGGAATCTATTAGATTAGACGCAACATCCTTGCCCAAATTGCATTTAAATAGATTTCATGACCCTTGCTAAATATTTGCGATACTATTTTTATTATATTTCTTGATGCTATATGCAATACAAAATAACGTTTGTGAAAAAAATATCAAAAAGACAGAAACTGAAACTGTATATAGCAAATATTCGTATATGAATTCATGCCGTTATAACAATTTGTATTTTGTACCTTATTTTTAGTTTCATGATAAGTATTAATTTCATGAGTTATAAATCTTCAAGTCCATATAATGTAATATTTCGAATCTTCTTCTTTTTAATCATCGACAAATATCGGACCTTCATTTTCATATTGCAGTATAAATCTATACACGAAAAGAATGATTTTGCTGAAATGTCTAAAAATTTAGTTAGAGATATAGATCTGAAAATAATTTTATTGGACCAACGAAATCATATAAAATTTAAGCGTTGATGACAGTTTTGCAAAAAGTTTTAATATTCTAGCAACTAGTTTGAGCGTTCTACACAATTATTATTTTATACAAAGTGTAAGGCCACAAATGTAAGTACACAACTGATGCGAAAGTTTTCAATGATCTAAGTTAGATCTTAATGCTTAAATTATATTTTCGATATTTTGTATCCCTATCCAATTGTGTAAATTACATGTCGAAATCATTTTCAGTCTTGAAATGCAATTATAAGCCGAACTATATCGTAATAATATATCGCAAATTAAATAATAATTTAAACACAGTTCAAACTAACTGTGCGCCAACAAATTTGTCGGTTTTGAAATATAACCCTAAATCGGAGTAATATTATCGCACCATTAAATTGACAAGCAATTTTAATAATATTGATGTTTATGTCTTAAGATCTGTAAAGAATTTTATTGTAAAAAGTATTACTTCGATCAGCAAAAATCGAACCTGAATCTCTCGTATTTTGTGTGCAAATATCTTTATCATTCGATTTAAATAATAATTATTATTTTAATTATCCAAAAAAAATTATTTTCATTTTTAATTATGTTATTAGTTATTAGTTAAATTTTTAAACCGATCTTTTCTTGTAGAACGATAAAATGTACAGACAAATAAGACAAAACGGTTATCTTATTAAATATTATATTCGTAATATTCATTTTTGGAATAATATTCTATCTATTAAATTCGATTAATATTCTACTTATTAAATTTATAATAAATTAAAACTACTGATCTTTATTTTTACATTTTTTATTTACAGATACTAGTACTACCTCTTACACTATATGTGTATAAACTCGATGTATAAATTTATTGTTAAAATTAAGATTAATAATTCTGGGATATTTTATGTATCTACATTAACAGAGGACAAATTTGTTCTCGATTAACTTCATCAATAATAATTAAAATGTGCAAATAACGTGCGCGAAGCGCCGGTGGAAAAGCGATTTCTGCATGCCCTTCTCTCTCAATTTTTCATTCGCATTCTATGTTCGTTTAATGCCATCTAGGATAGCTTTCTCTCGGATCTGATGATGTTGATTTTGCAATCGAATTCGAATTCGTGCCAGACAATTTTTAGAATTTTGTGCTGTTCATTTTCTCTTTTCTACTTCTTCGATTTCTCTTCTTTTTTTCTTTTTAAGTATATCTATATTTGCTGACTCCGGATATGAATTAGCGACACAGCCATCATTGCCATCAGGAACCAGCATGTTCGCGTGCTATATCGACTAATATCGATTTGCTTCCTGACTGGTTTGTATGAGCAACACGTGTACCAGCCAACCGGGTGACCAGTCAAATAACCAGGCCAACGTCAAGCACGAAGTGTCGCTTAGCACTTGTTCTAGATAAATAATCTATGCGTTTCCACCGGAAATGCATCACTGTGCGCGATCAAGTCGATTTCGATGACTTCGTGGTTGGGCGACGTCAATAATTCTCTTCGGGGAAACGAAAGACCAGGTCGGATAGAATAAAGCATAACTTTATATCACATGCATATGACGTTCACATTTATTAGTTAGCGAAATGTAATGATTTAATAAGATATACTGAAGATATGAATTTATACAATATTTATTAAGTTAATATACAACTGCATTTTACAAATAACACATTACTTCCCAACTCTGCTTACAACCTGTTATAATAAAAAATTATTTATTATTTTTCATTAATATTACACTGGTTCATTAATATTACACTTTTAGAAAATAACAAGGTGCAAAACTATAGAAGGACAAATAAATACTGAGTGGAGAAAAGCTAACAGAAGTGTATAATATTTTAGTGGAGAAAATAGAGATTGTATAAGATATTATGTAAAGGAAAAAAATATCGAGAAATAAAGGATAGAGAATATTAAGGCAATTATAGAAGAATGACGATAATGAATTAAATAAGAGAAAAGAAAAGAAAGAAAGAAAACGAGACGAAAAAAAATTTAGAATAAAGAATAGGAAAAGAAAGAGGTAGAATGGAGAGATAGGTAGACAGTGAAGTATAACGTAACAACCCGGTAAAAAATTTTTTATTCATGAATATGTATAAATATGTATAAACGTAAATATTCATAAACATATATAATTATATATGAAATTGTCCATACATGTTCATATATCCTTCTCTTTTTAATGTAATAAATACAATAATAATAATAATGCATAAAAAATAATTAAAGGGATAATTTTCGCACTGTTTGTTTTAAATCAAGTTTGGAGATATATAAAAAAAATTATTGCTATATAATTATATATAAAATCATACATAATTATGTATGAACAATTTTTTTTTATTATATTATATATCTGAATTTAATACTAAAATTTAATACATCAAATCACTGAATTATCCTCATTTACAAACATCTCCTTAAATGCGAAACGTGAAAAGAACAGATGAATTCAATTCAGAACGAACTACTCATAAAAATATCACCACGATTCGTTCGCAAGTCCAGCGGAAAAAATACCGTTATCAGAGCCGTTCGTACTGAACTTTTTGCAGCCCTAGCCACATATTCCGTTGAGATTAAAAATTCTGACAAAAGAAAAAAAGAGAATTTGCCATCGCAGTATACGAAAATCGCGAAACGTTCTCAGGTCATCGTCAAAACGAAGCTTATCGTGCCGTCAGAACGATGCTAGCTCATTTTGCGAACGTAAATCTCTTTCACAAATCCAGTATATGATTTTATGTGAATTTATCCAATTTTTGATCAGAGATTTTATAAAAAATTTTATTTTATCAAAGAAAAAAACATAAAAAATGATATAGGTATATTATAGAAAATAAAGATTTCAATTTTAAATACTTAATTGATTTAAAATAGAAGTATTGTTAGTACACTGAAAGAAAAGATTGGCTGAAAATAGTATAATATTTTTAATTAGTTGCAGCAATCAATTTTTGGTTGTGTTAACCTATCAAAATCCTATTCTGATATTGCGGATAACCAATTAAAAATGTTATTAGATAGTTATTTTACTATCTAATTTGCTGCAGCCAATTTTTTTTCAGTTTTTTCATAAAATATCATATTTGTAATAATATACTGTAGTAATATATATTGTAATTATTATACAAACACAACACTTAAAATATCCTAGAATATTATCTTAAAGCTTAAACGAACTAACTAACTAATGTTCTTGTTTTATTTCATTGAAGAAAGATCTTCTTCCTATGATTTATAAAGTCTTTATTATGGAAAAGTTATATATTAGGTGGGAAAAAGTTCGTGGCGTTTGGAAAAGTTATGTATATGTTAATGATAATTCACTTGAATCGCAACTTGATCGCTAACATAAAGATACAAAATTTAAATATGTATCGTGCTTTTGTTTTATATACTCAACATTCTTATAAAATTCGGCCAAATATTTTGTATTGCACCATAAAATATTAAAAATATTATTTAAAGAAATTATATAACAGTTTTGGTTTTATATGCATGTTTAACGTTGCTTCTAAAAAAGAAGTTGTTCGTTCAACGTAGTTATTTTAAATGATTCATCTGGGATAATCATCAACCAAATATAAATTTGGTTTGATCATCCGATGATCGATCTTGGTGCACGGAATAGTTGAACTGAAAAAAACCTCGCGATAAAGTAAGTGATTTTTCGATTCAATCGCTACGAGCGCTTATATATATAAGCTTGATGTCTCGCATTTATATGTATATATAAAAACTCTGCAGTTAATTCTTTTTTAAATTCAGAATCTATAGTTGAAGCAAAGGAGAAACATTTATTTTGAAATAAAATTTTTTTTTGTTAGAACTATTATTATTTCAAATCTCTAATAAATGAAAAAATTTCGACAAAACTGTTAAAATTGGAAACTTTAAAACAACTTTTTGTTGGCATTTCTAAAATTGAATTTGAAAATATACAAAATATGACAGTTCCAATAAAGTTCTGATTGCAAATTGTAGCTAAATAAATTTCTTATTTAGCATTTTTAGAGAGTTTTAATTTATATGTGTATTTTACGTATACTTTTTTATGTCAAATACAGAAATAAAACAATAAAAAATAAAGATCAGAATAATAAGCCAATATAATACAAGCCAACTTGAATGTTTATTATTAAAATTTAAATGATTACTAAATGAAACAAACATTTCGATCTCTATTAGATCATTATTAACCCTTAGCTGGAGCATTGGATTACATATACCCGAGCTGTATATAATAGCGCTAAGCATTTACAAGTCATAAGGGTGGAATGGATTAGATTAATGTTAAATTTAACACTCGAATAAAATAAAAAAAAATGTTTAAAAAATCAATACAAATGGTTAATATGAACGTGAATGAACTATTTCACACAAATACACAATATTTTTTTATCACGTAATCATATATTCATACGTTTTATTAGATTTCCATATCTGTTATTTCATATAAAATTAAAAATTTTAAAATTTATTTCAATCGTTAATTATAAAACTTGACACTTTAGAAAAGAATCAGTGTCCTCTTCAGAAATAGCAAAAATATGAAAGAAAATGTTTTCTTTGCTTCAAAGATGTTCATATACATCAGAGAGTGTAGAAACTTTTATCGCAAGCCAAAGTAAAGTGTATGTATCTAGTCTAAGTTGTTCAAGTAGCACGTTCTTGACCCGAAATCCCAGACGAACTTTGTGAACGCACTATAAATTTTACACTCCTATTTTCTGTTATCTTTTATCTTTAACTTAATATTGTACTTTTATTTCTGTCCAGGCCCTTCATGTGTCTAATCTACATTATTCAAGAATCGCGTTTTTGACTCGAAATCCCGGAAGAATTTTGCAAACGCATTGTATATTTTATTTTTTTATTTTTCTTTCCTCTTTATATCCTTAACGTAATAACGCATTTTTATTTCTTTATTTGAATACTCTGTGTCATAATATAAATATAAATATTACGTAAAACATATCGCACTTTTAACTAAATCCAAATGCCGCGTGATTCTAAATTATAACCGATTATAAATTTTTAATATTTGTTATTGATGTAAAGCTGTACTTTCGCACCGCTGTGCCTGTTAATACCTTTTTATCTATAGAATGTAATTATGAAAGATATGTGTGTGTGTGTGTGTGTGTGTGTGGGGGGGGGGGGGGGGAA
>NW_017259590.1:890189-896436 GCF_001594045.1 Atta colombica
TTTATGCATTGCCAGCAAAGGTAATATTTTATCGATTTTGTTATGACTTAATGGAAAGCGAATCTACAAATCATTTAATTTTAAGCTGTGTGCACTAGTGCACATTATTGAAATGAAATTATTGCTCTCCGAGGACATAAAACATTTAAGTCTAAAGCATTTTACTATTTAAATCTTGAAGGGGAAATTATTTGTCGAAAAATATTTATTCAAACAAAACGGTTGATATACTAGAAACGTG
Organism: Atta colombica; assembly: GCF_001594045.1. Taxonomy (NCBI): domain Eukaryota; kingdom Metazoa; phylum Arthropoda; class Insecta; order Hymenoptera; family Formicidae; genus Atta; species Atta colombica. Next base: position 890,431 of record NW_017259590.1, read on the forward strand.
TAATTGTCTCAGATGTTAATAAATTTTTTTTTTAGTTCAAAGTTCTTTTGTGATAGAGACCTTCAATAAGATGTTAAGGCTTTTTTTTATTAAGCTAGAGAATCTTCATCGCGAACGTTTTGCTTATTATTTGTGCGAAAGTATTAGGAAGGTGTTGCTTAATGCCTAATCGCGCGCGCAATTATCTAATCTAAAGCATACCTCATCAATTTTTTTATTTGAAAATAATAAGGTCATTATTACCACTTTTGAAGAGATGTTTAAAAAGAAAAATTAATTTTTAATTTAAAATAACGTTGAAGTTAAAGAGGATGTGTCTACAGTGGGTAATTATTTCAAGGGACTTTATGGGACTATAACTGGCTCAGCAGCGAGAAAAATGCAATATAGCATCCCAGCCGAGACAATTATACGCAACTATAAGTGCGGTCAATGTGTGGTAATAATAATCATTTTAATAATAACAAGCTAAAAGTAAACCAAGCATCTAAAAATGGTGCAGCATAAAAACAAGTGAATGTGTACTTATTAAAATAACATTTAGATTTAAATAAAATATTTTTAATCAAATCTAATTTCTGTGACGAACAAATTGCATACATTTAAATTGCATTTGTACAAAAAGAATAAAATCGTTGGAAATGATCCGATTATATATCTGTATACTATAATTCACGAGCATAAAATTTTTTTTCTAACGTGGCATCCATAAAAAAATGTTTTATGCATAAGTTTCATTCAAACGAGGCATTTATTGGTGCACACATACTTTCCAATGCGATGAGTTACATGGTCCAATATATTTATATCCATGATTCGTATAAAGCACACATAAAGGAGCTTACAGAAAAAGTTCTTATTCACGCAGATATTCGTAAAAATGTAATAAACGATAGATGAAATATAGGAGACGTAATTGAATTATAGATAATACAAAATTGTGATCTATTAAAAGATAGATGTAGAGAGAGAGAGAGAAAGAGAGAGAGAGAGAGAGAGAGAGAGAGAGAGAGAGAGAGAAGAGATGAATGATTTATCTTTGATAAATGACATTTAATTCCTTATGTCTTATTTTTTAGAAATATGAAAAATTTTTTGCTCTCTTTGCGGATAATATTGTAATTTATGATTAGCGAAACAGACGCACCATTTGTGATATCAATTTCGCGTTTATTGATAAATTCTCTGTCGCTCTCGCTAATTACAAGATTGATGTAGTGTAAAGACAAGTAATGATGATTAGGGTAACGTTTGGACCTAAGGGTAATATCGATCCAGCCAGGTATAGAATTATGTGATCATCACTGTCGTTTACGAGCACAAAAAGCAACGGCCACGCGATGATCCAATCGCAGAAGTTTAATCGAGCATGATGAAAGTCGCCGGACAAAAAATCTTATCTTAAAAGTCAAGCCGAGACCGCAGTGTCTCTAGAAATAGATTCCAGAAAAAAAATGTAAGGGAAGTATTTTACACACACACACACACACACACACACACACACACACACACACACACTTTCTACTCCGAGATTGTCGACTTGAAAGTTCGCTCAATAATTTATGTGATTTAATGCATGAGGCTATTAAAAAAAAATGTTTATAAAATTTAAAACTTAAAATTTAAACTTTTAATTATTCATTAAATGTTTTAACTTATTTACTTAGTAAAAAAGAAAGAAAGATTATCTATTATATATTTGATTAATCATGCAAAGCACAAGCAAAGTAGATTTCCATTTTATAATTTTTATTTGTTGGAAATTAATAGAATCTGATCAAGTATAATAATATACTTCTTTAAAAAAGAAAAAAATATACGCCAAATGTATAAAAAAGATATCGAATATTACATTCTTTTTAATAAAAAACGAATACGAAATAAATGCAATTAGCCAAGTATTTTATAACACAAGACATATAAGATAGATTGAAAGTAACTAAAATGGTCAACTGGATTATAGTGAAGAAAAAACTTGATGTGCCTGGAGCATATTAATGGCACTTGTATGAATATATTATTTCGTCAGTATTTGCATTTTAAATTAAAATATAAAAATAATAAATTTATATATAAAATTATTCAAATCTGCTTATATATGTGTAATCTATTTTTGATGGTGCTACAATAATTATGCGCAATCTTCAAATCTTGAAAAAGTTTGTGCTACACGGAAAGAACACGATTTTGTTGAGGTATCTAAAAGTTTAATTAGATGCAGATCTGAAAATATGCTTCTTTACTACGAAAAAATTACAAAAGAATTGCTATTTAAAACTTTTTGAATCTTACTTTAAAGAATGAAATCTCACTTTTAAAGATTGAAGCACTTTTTTTGAGACTGACTCAATTTTCATTTTTTTGAGTACACTCAAATTGATTGCTAAAAATGTCAAAATTTTTTAAAGCGTTACATCATGCTTGACTATTCTATGTAATTATTTGACGGTCTAACAAAATTATTTTCAGATCTGTTTTTGAAATTTTATTTCAGCAAAATCGTTCTTTCGTATATAATCAGTGGAACTTGACAAATAATACTCGGTAATGTAATCACTGTAAAATTGTCTGTTCGAAAACGGATGGAATGAAACACGAAGATGACAACCAACGGTAGTGTGATATTTCACCGAGTAATGATTGAAAGTTTAAAGTCGGTTCGTTACGCGACAAAATTATACATTCCATCAAGTGATTCCATCAGAGTTGAAGATAAATAGGTCGCAGTCGAAACACTCTGCGTACATCTTCATAAATGTACCATGCCGTCACTGCACGATTTATATGCGTGCAGGTGTTATCTGAGCTGCGGAAGGAGGAAAGAGAGAAGAATATCAAAAGAAGACAAGGGTGAAGAAAAGGAACAGAGGAGGTTAGCGAGGGTGGCCAGGGGTGAATGCGCGATGCGGTGTAACGGTAGGCGGAGCATGCAATTCTTTTATATTCCTTTTACTGTGCACAATTTCAGCGCAATGCACCAACCGGCCAGGTGGGATAAACTCCTAAGATTGCCGCGTGTACCTAAATAATAAAAACATCAGAAATATGATTTTCGCTCTAGATTTCGCATACATCAAAAGAAAGAAAAAATAGGCGCGATATATTAAATGTTTTATTAAATTGTTTGTTAAAATGTTTATTAAATTATTTCCGATATATTAAATGAACAATAATCGTCGCTCCCGAAGTACAAAACTGTTGTTCGTTATTCCTGTATAATCGGAGAAACGAGAAAATTCCGCATGGGATTTAAAATTCAAATTACTGATATTTGAGCGTAATCCTTTTTTACCGCGAGGGATTTTGTTTGGACCAATTTAATCCCACCCGCTACATCTCGAAACTGCCTGTTTTTGCATTATCTCTTTACCACTTGAAATTATTTGTGGCATGATATGAAAAAGAGTCCAGTAATAGCTATTAAATGGTGAACTAATTTCAATCAAATGTCTGGTTAATATAACAAAAAATAGTTTCTATTTCTTATAAAATATTTAGTAATTATTACAAAATTGTTAGCTATATTATTACGTTTGGTAATACTTACTAAATATTTTGAAAAGTAAAATTATTTTTGGTTATGTTAACTAACCGAATATTTGACAGAAATTATTTGACTCATCATTTAGTAGCTATTGTAAGATTCTTTTTTCAATATCCAGAATGTACAATATAAAATGTGGATATTTAGAGCATAGATCTCTTCTGATTGTCATCAATATTTCTAATGACAATATACTTAACTTGAGATATTAATTGAAAAATTATTTAATAATAAAGTGATTTTTATTATTTTTTTTTTTTTACAATTTTATGTTTATAATTTTGAGAAATTCCGCTGTGGAAATAAATTACATCTATGTAACATCGCGAACTTTATCGCAATGTGTGCAGATTTCTATAAAATACATACAAAACATGGACGAACTACACAAGCTTCTCTAGAAAAATAGGGAATCTTTTTTGGTAATAACTCAGTGTAGTCAAGATCGACTTCCTTACGTATTTGTTTATTTCAAACTCCTCGAATGCACTTCTATTTCCTACGAGAGTCTCACAAAAACTTGTTTGCAGCAAACATATGATATAGAGAAAGCACTGTAATATGATAGACCTTTCAATATAATGCTCTCAACCCGCTCGCAAATAAAAAATAAAATAATCAAATATAACCGAAATGATGATAAAACGAATTATTATTTATTATTTAATGTTGTAAAATTAAATAAGTATTAAACTTGAAAGAGACATACAATGCTTTAGAAAGCGATGACCAGATGACACAGTATAATATAATGATTTATTACAACTTTGTTGTTTGCTAATATTAAACAAAGATAAAAATGATTATTATGTCTTACTGAAAAGCATCAATAATCGATTTTGCACGAATTTTATGAGATTAGATCTATTCTTTTTTTTTAAGAAGATTTTCTGCTACATTTCATTGATATTATTTGAATAATTAATTAAAAAATAATAAAAATCTTAGGTTAACAACTTTTTCAATAAGAATTTAAATCAAATCCTAGGAAAGCGTATAAGCTCTATAAATTTGCTTCAGATAGTTCTTTCAAAGTATCCAAAAGGATTTGCAGAATAAATGCAAATGTTTTCAAACTTGGCAAGTATCAGCAACGTGTTGGAAAGATCCCATTGGGGATTGAAATTAGCTAACTGATTAACTAATAAATGATTTATCCCAAAAAGTTAAATTCGAAATTACGATAAATTTATTGAAATCGTATCTCGGGAAAATTATAAAAATGCAATTAAATATTGTATTTTAAAAGTAATAAATATGTAAATTAGATTATTGGAAACATTTAACAAGTTTTAATATAAACGCAATAGTTCGACAATTGCAGTTTTAAAAATGAACATGTTTAAAAACGAACGAATTTCTTGATTATATAAATTTCAGTATATTTATGGAAGTATATTTATTATAGAAGTATAAAAGTGACAATCTTTTTCTAAATAAGTTTTGTAACAACTTACAAGAAAAATAAACTATGGTGATTTTATTTATGTCACGAAGCACGACTGTATATGCACTCTTGAATAAAAGTATGATTAAATAAAATGTCGAATCGCATTTTGTTACTATTCCTATTAATTCTTTTAATGTACGCACAAGAGAAAATTTCAAAAATGAATAAATCAGAAGACTCTGTGATTATATCAATTAGAATTCAGAATCAGAATTCCTACCAGCAACCAGTTTCTTTTTCCAGTGCATATCACAATAAAAATATAAATTGTTTTCCATATTCGAGGCTATTAGTCAGCTCATTATACATGTCATATTTTTATTTCGATCGTGAGCAATATAATATTGCCGCAAGTATAAAATATATAACAGCAGTAAACAAAAAGTACTTAGAGTACTTTGGTTTCTCAATCATCTCCTGAACTTATTTCTCTTGTAATTCTTGTAATTCTTTTCCAGAAGAGATAATTTTATTTTTCTTTATCATTTCTCTGAAGAATGATGCTCTGAGAAAGTTGGCGCATGACTCTATGATTTTTCGGTGCGACACCGAATCCCATCGACATGCGCGTGCACGAAGCTGTATTTCTCCTCGATGAAATTTTCCCTCAGTAGTTAGGTCGCTCTACGTGGGGGAAAATAATAAGCTCGATGCACGCAGCTATGTGAGACTGAATGGCGGCTCGCGCATCGACCGGCAATGCAACCGTGTTCCATATACCTTGGCAATTTTTACCTTGTCTGCCTTCCGGCGTCTTTAATCGAATCTGTATGTATCGAATATAAGTAACGTGGCACAGCTCTTGTTCGAAAAGTAAAAAATTATAGAGATATTACGAATATTATTGACGTCTTAAACAAATAATAGTTCTTAATTTTTTTAAGTATTCTTCGAAAACAATTTAGTTGATATTCATATAGTAAATAATTTACAGAATATAAATTGATAATATATTGATAACAAAATACACACACACACACACACACACACACACACACACACACACACACAC
>NW_017259590.1:896536-897773 GCF_001594045.1 Atta colombica
AGTAAGTTAAAGTATGACAAATATATATCTCAGAAACAAAGTATTTTACAGAACAATATTTCATACAAAAGTTCTTTGATTTCAAGAGATATGTGAATATAATAGTATCATTGATTTGATCTTGAATTTTGTCAAGGTCAGGGAAAGATTAGTTTAAATTTTTTTAATGGAATCCTCATTTTTTATTACATATTCTTGTAACTTATCTCGAAGCTTTCTCAAATAATTTCACCGTTTTAATTGACGAAACTCTTTTTAAAACCGATAGAAAATTCTAGACGTTTCAGAGAACAATCGTAATTTTGATTATTTTTTTCATATTTTAAAAAAGTAGGATCAGTCTTCATAGAGATTTATTTTCTTATCCTATCTATAACTGTAGAAAATATACTCAAAACTTTCAATCAATAACTAATGAGTTTCCGTGAAATGATACATCAATTTCACATATACACATACACACACATACACGTACATAAAATTGAAATAAAAAATGAATTAACATATAAAAACGCTGAATAAAAAATGTAAAGATGCATTCAAGTAATTTTCTCTTTCATAATTTTAAAAATTAACTCACAATGTTCTCAATTTTTTATGCATTTTGTGCATACGTCGCATTGTGTAAGCGCAGACAGAATTCCGTAACAGTAACCGTAAAGCGTAAACTAAACCGATAATAAACCAATCAGGAAACTTATATAAATCAATAAATAAATCAATTTCAACTGGTTGAAATTTGTCTTATAGATAAGTTCATACTACTATTTCTGTTTCTGTCAGCTTACGTAGATCTAAAGCAATATCCTGATTAGCTTATCAACTTGAGTTTACATCTTATGATTATTATTACAGAAATTCTGTATGCGATAGTCCTAAGTAATCGACTTGTTTACATAGATTGCTATTAAATGGAAAAATATAATATTTTTTGAAACGCGATATTTGAGATTAAATTTCAAAAATATTTTTCTATTTTTAAATACTCGGTACTATACTAATTGCAAGTGAAAAAGAAAAATTCGAGTGCGGCAGTGAGTTCGATTCTCCGTCCCGTTCATGGCTGCTTAATGAGACGGCTCGGTCGTTTCGTGCGTGCAAACACTTTCCAAGTAATCGCAGTACATTTCTCGGACTACGCTATCGATCTCCTCTCGGGTCAGTATGCAACGTTACGTGATTTGGATTGGCAGATAGAATGCGGCAGAAATACGCGGAATATAACGCAGTATATATA
>NW_017259590.1:897873-903432 GCF_001594045.1 Atta colombica
AAGAATTCTCTTCAATAGCTGCTTGAAGTGTTTGAGCTTATCGTAACAAGAACAAAATAGAGCTTACATTTGCTAGAATCATCGCTAGAAACAATTATACTAACTACAATACAGTTGCAATAATTATAAAATAATACATATACGTTTCTTTTAACTGTGCACATTTTATGTATAGAATAACTTGTATGGTTGTCATCTACATAATTACCATAGTGGTTTTTTTTTCTCTGACATCGTCTGGATGAAAGCGGTCAAAGTCTCGATCAAAGTGTTAATAATAATAATTACACAACATATAACGACATTGTTTGATCGAGATAGAAACTCAATAGAAGCGAGATTCAAATAATATCTGATCAAATCACAAGTTCATTTTGATGAGAAACGCGAGAGCCGCGAGAAATCTACGTGTTATGAAAAACGTGTAAGAAAACTTGAAAAGCGGAAGCAAGCGGCACTTATCTATAAGAGGATCATCCAACGAAGCATCACGAGGCTTACAGCTTCAAAATGAATAATCACTCGTTTTTCAACTCGTTGTTTATTTCTTTCCTCGATAATGGTATACTTAATCTACGAGCTGGAATCCAATTTGATCGAAGTAGTAAGGGTGCGTTTCACTTAACGTTCGTAACGCTCACATGCATTATTTCATCTTTGTTTAACATTTGATGACAACAAAGTCTATTTTCTGTGATCTAGTGTATAGTCTTTAAAATAGTGAGATAGATATATGTTTGATATCTGTCGAGAAAAACGAGAAAGAGAGTTTCAGTGCAATTTAGACAGGAACAGATCAATAAATGAAATTATACTCGCAAGCGTTACGAACATTAAGTATGGAGTAAGGAATGTACTCTAAATAGAATAATCGGCCTGTTATACTGCCTGTTGCTCAAACGCTATTTGCTCGCTCGCTATTCACACGCAGTAGCTCGATGATCACATGCCGACGATTTTGGCGACAAACGTATTGACTTGACTGAAGTTCGAGGTTGATTGGCCTTCGAATAGTTCGAATTTTTCACCGTCTAGCTTGGCCGAGCGTACTGCGCCAATTATGCACCTCGTTTGTTTGATGTTTCTCTCTATCTCGCTCGCATTTTCTTTTCTGCGGCACACTTCACACATAGCTTTCTCTCTCTCTCTCTCTCTCTCTCTCTCTCTCTCTCTCTCTCTCTCTCTCTTTCACACAACATACACACACACACACACGCGCGCGCGCCCATACACATTCTCTTTTACATGGGCTTGAGCGATTTCGTTTCACACGTGATGCACATGATGTATCATTTTATCCTTGTTGCTCATCGAATATTAAAGAATAAATTGATATATCATGCGCATTAAGCGTGAAACGTAACATTTCTCTTGCTCTCTTTTATATCTTTACTCTGTGTTTGTTTCTCTCTCTCTCTCTCTCTCTCTCTCTCTCTTTCTCTTTCTCTCTTCCCTTCCCTTTTTTTTATAAAATACTTTCTTCTTTCTCTTACTACTACTGATTCTTATTACGTATTCTCATAATTTTTTGCGATATTTAGAACAAGGAATCATATTATTTAGATTTGAATAATTATGATCTGGTTTATAAAAATATTTTATGCTTTACATGCGTGAGAATGATATTGTTATATTTTTAATTAATGTAGGAGTATCTCTAAAGCCTGTTTGCGTCTCCTGTAATTTTGAAACAATTGAAAATATGTCGAAAAACATTGAAAAAAACATGATGTTACATTAACAACATTATCCTAATTGAAAGTAATCCTGTTGATTCACAATAATTGATATTAATGAAATAAATACAATTCTAAAACAAAAACATCACATATTTGTTTCATTAATAGTGTTATTGAAATAACAAAATTATTTTCAATTAAAATAATTGCTGGTGATATAATTTTTTTTTAGTACATGTTCCTTCATTTATCTCTGAAAAAAAAATTTTTAATTAAATCTTTTAATAAATAATCTTTTAAATGAGATCTCATTGATCTCTCTTGATTTTTTTGTCATTAAAATTTTTCAAATTTTTCTTCGTCCGTCTTTCTGGAAAAGCTGGAAAAAAATAAAAAAAAATATTTTTGTTTTAAATAAAGAAAAACGTTATTTCTTAAACTTATTTTGTTAATAACTTTTTAACGAATAACGAGCGACGGCTAAAATCTGTCGGAGACTATTCAAAGTTATGATCTTGTCATATCAAGGTCAAGGTTATCGGAGAGGGATCCCCTATTCTATATAATATTACCTTCAGACATAATAACACTACTAATAATAGAATCATGAAATTTTTATATTTTTATATTTTTATATTTTTAGCAATGTTTAAAGTATACATACATCCTTAATTTTAAATTAAAATTACGCTGAGTTGTTTTGCGAAAAACATTATTTAATAGTCAAGAGATAAAAATACAAGCAAAATATTCTCTCCGATCGTGGATCAATTCTTGAAATAGTTTCATTGCTTGCTCATTCACTTGCTCATAACAATAAATAATATCAGCTTGTTTAATGTGTAGCAACTCTAATCAGAGTCAAGACACGAAATAAATCTTTTGATTCGTCTACTGGGTTTTAATAACTTCTGAGTAAGAGAAAGAGATAAAAAACATAAAATAGAAAAGGAAAGAGAGAAGATAGTAAATGTAAGAGATCCTCTAATAAGAGTTTGGACACAAAGGAAACATTTTTGATTGGTCTGCAATGTTTTAACACTTTTGAAAGAAAGAAACAGAGAGAGAGAGAGAGAGAAGAGAGAAAGATAAAAAGACTACATTTACACAGTTCCCTTAATTGGGTTTAATAATGTCTTTAATATGAAATGGCCAATCACAGTCATTCCATTCTTCCGAGGAACAACTATGATTGGTCAATTTCAACTATGGACGTTATTAAACCCGATTAAGCGTGCCGTATAAATATAGTATAGATAAAATAGAAAAAGAAAAAAATAATGAAATGTTATGTGTTCTTCTTTCGTATGATTTTGTTATAAAACTAGAGACTCTGTATACAAAACGTGGCTCTTGTCCAGACTGTTGTTAGAGGATCTCTAGTAAATGTATCTTTCTCTCTCGCTCGATTTTGTTAATACTACAGATTTTGCATAAAAAACACTGCTTGTGTCCAAAAAAATCAACGCTTCAGATTGGCTGTCGCAACAAACTTGCGATCGGCTTGCTTCTAATGTAGAATGGACTCTTTAAGTCGGTTCTACATTAATTGTAAGCTGATCGCAAGTTTGTTGCGACAGTCAATATAAAGCGTTGATGAAAATGCAAACTTCATATTGGCTGTCGCAACTTTATGTAGATCGGGCTTAAAACGCAAAACGCGAACTGCAGGTCGTAAGCTTGTTGCGTCAATCTGATGAGTCAATTTTAAAAGTGACGCTTCGAGATTGGCTGACGCAAGAAATTTGAACGACCTGCGACTCACGTTCTGCATCTTATGTAGATCAGATTTTATGTAGATCAAGCTTTATACATGATAAAAAGTTACGTGGCTACAACATAATGCTATCGAATTGTCATTAAGAATAACAGAATCGAGATATAGAAACACAAATCTCGGACAACACGATGTTAGATCAATCGATATATCGATTTTAATTCTCCAACGCGCAACTGTTGCGGCGCGGCGTTGTTCGCATTTCATTCATGCGCGACTTCACGATTCACGCGGGTTGTTCTTGGTGATGAGTGTACACTTCGAATTGTATCAATTGATGTCAATTGAATGCTTCCGACAACTTGGGCGACTGTGAATATAGGTAAGAGGCTTCCCTTCGGCTTCCTTTTTGTTTTCTCGAGATAAAATTCAATAAATTTAAGCTTAGAATCGGGGATCTCTCTTCTTTTTTCTGAAACGGTCGTGGCTCCTCTCGGTAATAAAATCAAAGCTCTTTGCTTATCAATTTGTTGAGTGCTTTATGTCGTTCTGTGTTTCGTCAATCTTCAACGTTACCTTAGATCTGTTCGCGTCGCATGCTCCAACATGTTCCTACTTCCTCCAACCATAGCTCTTACTCACTCAAACGCCCTCGTTGGCAGGAACATGTTGAAACATGTTGGAGCATGCAACGCGATAAACCTATTATCTATACATTGTGATCCAATTCATGCTCACGACACTTGTGAGCATCATTTGTCTATGTTTATCAAATGATAATCAAGGATAAAATCAATTGAAATGACTTCAAAAGCATTGCAAGCATGAATCGGATTAGCCATATCTTTTATCTTTACCTAATTCTGTCTGTCAATATAAACACACAAAAAATACAAGGCAGTAAAATCAGAAACATTTGAAATATGTTCTTTTTAATTTACACAGTTTATTTATCCTCCTTTATTATTTTTAATCGTTTAAGTTCAAACATTTTACTATTTTTTTTTAACTTTATATGTAATTATACAAATATTACTATTACATACTAAAGTTCAAAAATTTTTCAATCAAAGATATAAAAAAGATAATAAAATGAAATAATTATTTTTCAATGTATATAATTCCTTTATTTAAATATATTTTTTTAGAATGATGAATTAATTTTTATATCTATATTTTTATATTTATATCGCTAAAAAAATATCTTGAATATTTTTGTTTTTAAAAATATTTAACACTGCGGAGATCACTCCTTCATCTGGTAAATTTTTTTCACACAAATTTCCAAACTGCTAAGGGCTAAGTTTGAAAGCTGATATGAAGACGTGATCTCCGTAATATTACCCGAGATTAAACCCGAGATTAAACCAAGTACAAAAATTCAGAATATTTTTTTGAAAATTAATTTATCACATTGAAAAACATGCTTTAAAAATATTATGAAATAGAGAATAATTGTATTGAAAAATAAAACATGATTGTTCTATTTTATTATTTTTTTATATATTTTTAAGAGAAAATCTTTAAATTTTATAATATAAAAATGATGCACGGATAATCTTACCTATGGTAATTGTACTAGTAACAGTTATTTATGTAATTTGGGCACTTGGAATAAATTTGCGCATTGTTTTACTTTATTTAATTGAATGTTATATTTTACATTTTCATGAACGAATTCAATTATTCACAATACGAAGAATGATTTCACTGAAGTATTTAAAAATTTAGTTATAGATCTAAAAATATTTTTGTTGGACTGTCAAAAAAATTATATCAGATACTCAAACTTGATGAGCAATGCTGCAAAAAATTCTGACATGTTAACAACTAGCTAAATGATATATAATATATATACTTATTTTATATATATAGTTATCTTAATAGCCTAACAAAATTATTTTTAGATCTATGATTAAATTCTTAGATATATACTTTAAAGAAATTGTTCTTTCTGTGTAGCGGTCCACTTTTCGCGATGTATCTGCATGATTAAAAATTATTAACATATATCACGATATATTAAAAATGAAGAAATCAGTGTTTTTTTTCATCGAATCGAATTGAATTAAATTTTATTTCTTTATTCGAATCAAATCGAATCATTGAAACGTAATTTGTAATTAATAATTATTGTTAGGTTGAATTTTAATATAGATAAAA
>NW_017259590.1:903584-906600 GCF_001594045.1 Atta colombica
TATAATTAAAATTATAATTAAAATTATTTATATTTTAAAATTTCATTAACTTTAATAAAACATTTCTTACTTCAATGATATATATTCAATGAATAGTTGCACTATTTTATTATTATTAGTAGGGGAAATATGATTTTATAAAATTATGAATATATTATATATGGTTCGTATTCATTGTCTTAGATTCGAAATTTTTGTATAGTTCAAATTCGAATCATATAGATCGAATTTGATTCGTATTAGAAGTTCACATATCTCTACGATATACAACGATTATTCTTCTGCTATAGGAACGCATGGTTGTCAAAGATCTATAACTACATCTTGTACTACATGACGAGTCGTTTGCACGACGATGGAATCACGTACGAAACAAACGTTTCCGTACGTTCGTATAGGATTGATGACGCGACCATTGGTAACAAGACGATGCTACTTGCCAGAATATTATTCGGTAAGTACTTTTTTTCATTTAACTCGCAATCTCGAGGGCTGTAACTTGACCACTGATCAAATGGAAATTAAGGAATGTGAAATTGGAATCATTCGCTTCTAATTAATCGTACGGTTAATTAAGAGCGACGAAAGACTTTGCGACGTGTTGTCTTTTACGTGTCATTCGTCAAAAACTACACCTGAAAGTGAAAATCGACGCTCGAATGCCACGCAACTTCTCGCTTCGAAAGACACCGGGCGTAAGTGGGATATTAATTTTTTTTTTTTTTTTATCGACAGCTCTCCGTTGACAAGTTCACAATATGGTTTGAAACGGCGCATGTCGACGAACAACACGTACGTAATAATTGGAGAAACTTGTCAAAAGTTATGCCGACTAGCTTCACGCGAATATAACATGTGATTCTTTGATATTACGCGCGACCGCCACCGGCAAACTGCCACTTTTCTGTCTCCGCTCAGCTTGTCTAAATAACATGTGGAAACAACCGTGACATCTTTCGCGTGACAATACAGATAAATATTGGTAATATATAATATCACATAAAATTTTAAGCAACATAATAATTTAATCCATGATTTTTAAAAAAAGTTTGCGAATACTCAGAAATGAAGATATATCGACATAATATCGCCAAAAAATTTAGAAAAATGATAAATATTTCGCCTTTAAACAATATTTTTACTTCTCTTCGAAGATACGAAACAACAATGATGTAATTATTATAGGATACGAAGGTATAATTATTATAGCAAGAGAGGGAGGAAATATAAGAATAAAAAAATTTCTATTTTTTTTTTATTCGTTTATTAAGAATCTTTTATATTATTAGAATTAATCTTGTTTAGAAGATCAATCGAGTCATTAGATTATCATAATTTGCATTAAAAAATGTTAAGGGTCTCTCTAAAATAAAATTGCCACCGTCTGGGATGATTTTCCGGAAAAATGTCCGGACAATTATAATTAGTAATTATTTGGGACATCTTTAGAAAATTTCTCCGATCATTCTCGGTCATTATAAAAGGACGATGTCTGCCATCCGAGAAAAAAGGGAACAAATGTGGGAATCCCACTCTAAAATAACATCGTAATAAAATTAATATCGATGTTACTTGAAACTTCAAACAAGCAATTTGTGGCTTTTTAATTGATTTTTTTTAAGTGACTTTTGCATATATTTGCACGGAATATTACTCATCTGCTATATATACTTGTACTAAAATTACACTCGTCATTATTTACTCATCCAAATTAAATCGTCAAATATACTATCAGTTGAATATTTCATTTTTATGCAATATTAACCCTTAATACGCAATTAAGTTATTCATATCTTTAGCGGTTTCTTTCCTTGAAATATTAGAGATATCTAATTGATCCATATTTCCCTTAAAAAAAACTTTGGCATCTAAAGAACAAGTTTTGTCCGTCGCTGGTTCCTGCGTATCCTCCAACAAAAAAAAAAACGTTTCGGAAATTATCTTAGGACACGGGAAAAAGACTCACTCTGTGTAACTTTTTTGCAGACAAAAATTTGTATTTTTATTTTTTATTTATTTTCGTTTGCATTGCAATTTTACGTGTTATTAAAAAAATTGAAAATGAAACAGTTTATGCTAAATATATTATTCAAAAAATATAATAAATGTGACATTTCAAAATATTTAAATAAAAATTTCGAAATTTTTTCTAATTAATTGTAACTTTTTGTAACGCAATATCAATAAAATGCATTGTTTAAAATTGTGTAAATGCAATAAACATTCAATTTATGCACTAAAAAAATATCATTTTTGAGTTATTTAATAACTAAACTATTTTTTAGACAGTTTAAACATTTGGACTTTTGTTTATTTATATTTTTTCTTTTTCTTTGGAATGTCAATTTTAAGATATTGAAACATATTTTTCCTTTAAATGTTTTTATTTCACAGAGTTGTGCGTTTTTCTCTATTATAAATAATTACAACAATTATATAGAATTTTTTATAAACATAGATTTTACAAATATTTTTTGAAAATATTAAAATATAAGTGATGTTCTACTCCATTAAATTTCAAATATGGAAATCATGTTTTACCGGAAATCATGTTTTAAAATACGATAAATAAAATAAAATAAAATGCGATTGAATAGTGTAACGTTTTAACATATAATTCTGTTCGTCGTTCACTTTATTCGCATTGTCCCATAAGGAACTATCAAAACTCTGAAAATGATCAAAAATGCTTTCTTGCATGAAAAATTCTTTTTTTTTTTTATTTCGTTGGAAACTTTATGTACTGAGCGCAGTTACGTTTCGTGAAGCAAAGGTAAATTAAGTTTTACGTTTTTACGCGCGAAGTCGGTATTGTGAATAAAAAACGGAGAAAACTACTTTCATTTGTTTAAGATTATATACTCTCTATATTATACTCTTTATCTACTCTTCATATTATACTTTCATCTTCTTAGTAGTTGACTTAGGTCAAGACTAAGATTCGTTAAAAAAAAAATATTTGTTTAAAAAGAAAATGATTTCAACTGAGTTTCAATGATATTAGCTCATAATAGTG
>NW_017259590.1:906700-916092 GCF_001594045.1 Atta colombica
CACAATGTTTATTAATTAATTAGCGTAAACGTGGAAAATCTTAATAGATGAATCGAAATCGATGAACAGAAATAATTTATAATCTTGCATCAAACCTTCAAGCTTTATATGAGTTACATGAAAAGAATAATTTTGCTGAGGAATTTATTTGAAAGTTTAGATAGATACAGATTTGAAATTTTGGATTATCAACATAATTATATAGAACACTCAAGCAAAGCTGCAATATGGTTTGACATTCTATAAACCAGTTTCAGTATCTTATATAACATAATTATTTTAATGGTCCAACAAAGCTATTTTTAGATCTGTATCTAATTAATTAAATAGATTATTTTAGCAAAACCATTTTTTCCGTGTATTTTCGAAATTACGAAAACCTTAATGAGCGTATATCTTACAAAACTTGAATACGCACTTATTTCCAAATAGCACGAAACAAAAGAAAGTGTAATTATCATTCTGGGAGCTGCATACAACATTAGTGTCCAAAGTAGAAAAACGCGTCAGGTAAAGTAACCAGAAATAAAAAACGAGCGCTTTGTTTAAGCTTTTTTTCTAAATTTTCCATTTTCATTCGTCACAACGCTAAAATACTGACCTACTCGTGAGTTAGTCCTGACGCTAATTAATATCATGGATCATCACAGACTCGCACGTAAAAAAAAGAGAAATAAATGATACGCGGTATAATATAATTTGTCAAGTATATTTATTCTGTAAATGTGGAAATGACATCCGCAATTGTTGCGATATATTTGACGTTGTTCTGCCTTGAACTCGTTTCCAAAATGCAAGAATTTCGTCAAAAGATTAGAGCAGGAGATCAATCGTGATATATAAATAACGTATTGTACAGAATATGTAAATTACACAAACTGAAATTGATGATCCGTTACACAGACAAAGTCGGTAATTTTAAAATTATAACATGAATTTGAGAGAAATAGTAATGATATTAAATTTTAAAAAAGAATAAAACTATGCGAAATATTGGTTTTATAAAACATCATCATGGCTGGTTTTCAACAATATATTAAAGCCAATACTTTATATAATATTGTATACAATATATTGTAATTTTTGAATTCTGATACTTAATTTCCATCATACTCGTTGATGTATATTTCATTGAGAATATGAACACATTGTATATAATAAATATCTATATCGGATTGTAAATTTTACGAAATTTTTATACGTAATGATGTATTGCCTTCATTATTTCAATAGAACGGAATAAAGAGACTTTATATTGCTACGTTATGAAGAAAGCGTTTTCGAACGCAGTAAAAAATGAATTTGTTTCATGAGAAATTGATTGTTTCGAATGACATTTCATGAGATACTTTTAATTAAAAAATAGCTCTCAATTTAGAACTCCAATTTCTCAAAATTTACATTTTAATTTTTTTGTTATAGCATTATATATTTGCAAGAACAATATAATTTCTTTATAACACGTGTATAGATATATTGCAATAAAAATTGTTGAAATTGTTACATTTAGTTGACTGATCTTCATAAAAAAATAAAAATTTTTTTTAATTTTCCACTTTTTTTCACCTTTTTTGATTGGGTTATCTTTTTTTTTCTTAATATCTGACTTCAAATTTATAATCAGCGATCCAAAAAACCACTATAAAATATTTTTTATGGAAATTAAAACATTCTTTTAAATATATGATCTAGCTATTCATATCAGCTATTTTGAATTTAGAAAGTTTGATTTCAAATTCGTTAAGTACTCAGCAAAACTCTAAGTGTAAAATTCTTAATTATCGCTCTATTCATAAAAATGCATGTTTCAAAGCATATAGATTGACATTTTAATGAACTTTGATCCCCTATATTTGTTGTACTAATTACAGATTCAAATTGAAATTTTTTTTTGTGATATCTCATCATAAGATATTTTGACACACAATTCAATTCCAAAATCGTGAGATCAAAAATGGACAAATTACCAATTTTAGGCTTACTGTTTATTAACAAATAAATTAAAAATGTACAATCGCTTACAGTATATATATGTGATAATATAATATAATAATGACAATGTAGTATACATTTGTATTATACTTATTATTTATTCTTAACGGTTATAGCCATTAACGCTTCAATCTTTCAAGCAAGTAACAGACTATGTCTGATTACAAGACGGCATTAACTACTATGTGCGTGGGCGACGCAAGCGTCCACTTTTCTACTGTACAGTAGTATAATGCGATATTATCGGTCATAAGGTGAATCTTATCCAAGAAAATTACATACTCAGACAGATGCTGCAAAAGTATACGGCAGTGAAAAGTGATCGAAGATCCTCGTCCATGTTCAACTCGTGGTACATAAAATGACTTAGGTCGTGGAAATATCCATTGCCGTTAAATAACATAGCATCAACGTAGATACTGGTGAAAGAGTAGTCGCTTTGTGTTACGATAAAATAATTAAATATTGTTCATTACGGTTCAATGCAGCTTATGCGATATATTCACAAGTAATTTTTTTTTGCATTTTCAATAAGAAGTAAAAGAATCACTTTGATTTTACTCAATAAAAACTTAATGTCATCTAGGTTTATCGATTGTTTATTCATTGAACCGTTATAATTAATTAAAATTCTTAATTTATATAACGTACAGTTTCTTGCATGCTAACAACTATTAAATTATGTTGTCTTTTAAATCAAAAACTTTCGACATTCACGCATTTATTAATGGATCAAGCATTTCTCACCTTTAATTTAACCTTCAGTATGTAATTAATTTAACCCACACAATTCTGGTAGTCCGTATCTATCCACATTCGGATATTTGTAACCCACCGTTTTCTTTTGCTTGTATCTCAGATTGTGGTCTATCGATTTTAACAAATTTTTTTTTTAATCTATCGTTTGAAAACTGAGAAAAAAGAATTTTTGAGTTAGAAATCTAAAATGTCGTAGCACAAAAGATATTTTACAATAAGTGAAAAGGGAAGAAACCGTGAAAAAAACATGGATTATGAAAATTGGATGAGGTTACGCTAACCCTATTGTGTGCTAACTCCCTTAAGGTTAAGAGCCTATTATAACGTTTTTCTGATATAGTTAGAAGGTTAACAGCTCCACATTGTGTATTCGTGTGAAATTTTTTTATTGTCGTAATCTATGATCAACTCGCAAGAAAATCTAACTTGATGAATGATAATAATGCTTATAATATATCGTAATACTGCCGTATGTCAAAATGATTAAAGTTATTTAATTATAAAAATAAACTCTTCACACAGTTGGAAGAATATCAAATTTATCATGTCTGTTTCAAATGATTCACTTTTTTAAATTTAACATAAGATAAGTAGGGGAAAGTTACCAATGCGTACTGTGCTTTTGAGCTCCTTTTTATTATTAAGTTCCCTTTTATTTGGTATGATTTAAATGCAAATAAATATTGAAAATTGTAGCTTGCTGAATGAATTGTAATTTGAATTGTAGTACGTTAAAAATTTAATACAAAAAAGAATCGGTAATATTTAATAAAAATTGGTTTTAACACAAATATAAAATATTTTTTACTGTGTAATGTATTAAATCAAGTTATTTCTTAATTTCTTAGTACGGCTTGCGCATTATACAAATGTCCGAGAGAGAATATTATTACAAAATCAATAAAAATTATTAATTTTATGTACTTAATAAAAAAAAAAGTATTACATAGATAGATATTTTAAACAGATAGTCAATTATATTCGTAAACATAAAGTTTTTTTAGTTTTGCGTAAAACAATTTGCATTGCAAAACAGAGAGAAAGATAAATATCACAAGATTTTCTCTCTGGATTCCCTATTTATTTTATATTTACATAAGCATATACGGAATGTCCAAGAAAGAAATCTTTTACTGACAGATTTTGTAGAACATTCTAAGATGAAAAGTAGAAAAATTATGACAAGGCAAATTTGCGATCTCAAGAGAATGCGTATTCGAAAATCGAATTTTTACATTCTATTGTATGGACAAATACATACAGACAATTCTTTAATGAAGTAAATTCGTGGACAGTTCTTTGACGTAATCTGTGATAATTCAGAATTGGATATCCGCAGTATCTGAAAAAAGATGATTGAAATTGCATTTGAAATGGTTCGGATTTCTCCCGTTTCCCTTAGTCTTTGCTGATGTTGAAAATCCTCTTAGCGAAAAATCACCCGGAAAAAAGAAGCGGCAGTGTGACATAATAAATTTATTAAAGGTCATGCTTTCTCTCTCTCATTCTTCTAGCAGAAATATCCAATGTCTTTCATTGTGGGTCAAAAGGAGTTTATATCAAAATACAGAAATAATGTAATATTGATTTATGACAAGATAATAAAAAGATAAATTACATTTCGTAAATGTTCTCGTAAAAATTTATTCTGAAGCATGCTTTTTTTTGTGAAATATATACACGAAGAGAACGATTCTCTAGACATTCATAAATATCTAAAAATTTAACTAAATACATATAGATTTGAAAATAATTTTATTGGACCATCAAAATTATTATGTAAAACGCTCAAATTGATTGTTACAATGTCCAAACTTTTTGCAACATTAAGTATGCTTGTGAGCGTTTTACATGATTATTTTAATAATATAACAAAATTATTTTTAAATCTGTATTTAGCTAAATTTTTAGATATTTCAGCAAAACCGATCTTTCCATGTAAGACAAAATTTAACGATAAGGATATGTTATTAATTTTTCTTCCAAAGAAATCTTTGGAAAATGATTATTTTTTTTTTTTTTTTTTACAAATTTTTTTTATATTGTTTATAAATATATATTTTATCCACAGTTATATTTAATTTATATATTAACAACATAGCAATAATGTACCGTCATTAAAACTTTGTTGATATAAAATACTGCATGTTATATATTTAAATTATCGATGTAGACAAATAATAAAAATTAATTGTCACAAGTCAATAAATATTTATGTCATGTTTTATGGCAAAATATTTTGATGTAGCACTAGTACAATGGAAAATTCATTTTCAACACGCTGATTTAATACGTTTCTATTAATTTTCACAAAGAATACGAGCTGAATATGAAGTAAACATAAAATTCAATTTTGTGTTTAAAATATATATTTGATGTCTATTCACTCGTGAATTTTAATAAACTTTGTCTTCTCATATTACAACGAATGACAAATAAACTGTGCAAAACATTGCTAACAATAGTGCTATTTTATTTTTTCTGGAATGTTTTCACGTTCTTATATGGGAAGAAATCTATTAAGCGACTGCTTAATAGAAAATAAAACTTTTTACAACCATGATCAATCCGGAAATTGATAGCTATCCGGCATAAAATATCGGCCTCAACAAAGTTGAAGTTAGAAACTTCGGCAAAGCATCTATTTTAACAGAACTCTGCAAAAGTATAGCAGAAACTTGTTTTCTCTCTTATTTCGAATATATTTGGCATTAGTTTCATCAATACACGGAATGCAAAAGTTTGCTGTCTCGGATATACAAAGCAGAAACTTTATAACAAATCTACCACCGCCTTGATTGTTCTGTGCAGCACTGAGGTTTCTAGTTCTGGTTACACGACGTCGACCGCAAGCCACGTGCAAACTAACTATTTGGACGGGAACGTGAAATTATATTCTAGTAGCGTCGAGCATCTGTATTTCCATCTTTCTATATTACAAAGTCAATAACGCTTTTATTCCGCGCGCAAATAGTTTATTCAAAACGAAATTTTAAGTTAAAGTAATGTCTAAATTTTCGTGATTTTTTTATTAAATCTTTTTCAAAAGTA
Source organism: Atta colombica (assembly GCF_001594045.1). Taxonomy (NCBI): domain Eukaryota; kingdom Metazoa; phylum Arthropoda; class Insecta; order Hymenoptera; family Formicidae; genus Atta; species Atta colombica. The sequence continues at coordinate 912,503 of NW_017259590.1, forward strand.
TACATTACAATAGAAACTCTTTGTAACTTTGCTAATAAGAAATAAATATTTATTTCATCAAATATTATGTCTAATTACACAAAAGAATTTATTAAACAGAGATTACTATTAATTTGTATTAACATGATGTAAAAAATATGTTGTATTCATAACGTTAGATATAAATTATTTCAAATTTTTAATCGAGTAAGTAAATATTCAATATTCACACTGAGAGAAGTATTTGATATTTGTAACTATAATTGCATGATAAAATAATTATGATAAAATAATTATAGTTCTATTTTTAAATACTGCTATATAATATTAGTATCTTAATTACCTTTAGCCATAAGTAGAAAGCATCCCTACAACGCTGCATTGATGTAAACATTCTATATTTAATGGAAAATAAATTAAAAAATAATATTTATTTCTATAATCATTTTAATATTCTGTTGGTTTTTTTTTCAATTTTTATTATTGCTTTTTCCAAGAAACGCAATAAATTAAAAATACTTTATACTTATGGTCAAGGCTGTAATATTATTATATTTATAGTTCCACCAAAAAATATTCAGTTGACACCGAAAATGACTATAAGTCATAGTTAAATTATGATTATTATAATCATTTTTTCTCTCATACATTTATTATTAATATTTTGATTGATAAGAATCTAACGTAAATTACTAATATTGTTTATACAATATAAAAATAATACGGACGTAAACAGATTAATTCGACAATGATATTAATACACTCGACTCGTGTTATCTCGAAAAGGAGCGCGTGTTTGAAAAGAATATAGAAAGATTCATGTCTTGCAATTAATTTTTCTTTCTTAAAAGATTCCAGGATTTTGCTCGTCACGAAGTTATCTCGGTCGCGTACAATCTCAATTCATGTCCGAAAACAACACCTCTCGAAACGAGAAACTCCTTTCGTCACGTTTTCCGCTGTCTCGGCTAGTCTTTTGCCGGGCATCGCAGCGCGGATATATCATAACGTTTTGCCGTCTGCGTATGCACGAGAAATGGATCCCCCGTTATCCCATTGTGAGGAGATTTCCAATAGACCTCGTCAGCATTCCTTTCACACCACACTTCACACAACTGCTGCATTCGGCTGTGAGGCTACAATACAACATCGTGAGACTACGTTATGCACCGTCGAATCGTATCGTGCGCTTACGTGCTTCGGCGTCGCAATAGAATTCCGCGCCGGTGCGCGCCCATGTTCTACTATAAATAATGATTTAATTAAATCAGCGAGGTCCCATCGTTGATGGTCGCCGCGGCCTTCGATTGAACGTTTGACGTGCGTTCCGGAGTCAACGGTTATTGCGACCACGTCATATACACGGTGAGAAAAGTACATTCATAAGAGAACGTTTCCAAGTGTAAATCTTATAACAATGTCAAATTTTATAGATATGTTATCTTGAACAACTAGAAAGTAAAATTCATTATTTATATACATATAAGCTTTATTTTTGAAACATAAGAAAAAACCAAATATCCGAATTTTTATTGATCATTGGTTATATTATTTTGTCAATTTTTGCTTTTTAACAAACATACCTTTTTTAGTTGTATTAACTTCGAAATTTGTAAGTTACACTTATGAGAATGATGGGACAATATAAGACCAATATGGCAGATATTGCTTAACATAAAAGTAGGTTTATATACAATATAATATAATTAAAAACTAAAACTATTAATATCAAACGTGACATATATCTTGTGATGTCGAGATATATTTAATTTACACAAAATATTACATGAAATTATAAGACTATATTTGTATTCAGTTTTCTTTGTCTGAAAATTTTTAGGAATAGAGGGTCATAAGTGAATTGGCTAATTATAGTAGAAACCGTAAGAGTATAATGTAAACAGAGAAAATTAATCAGTTAGCCCTTAGTGATTCTTTAATATGATTGGTTCTTGTCTTTAGTTCTTTGCTGTATTTAAGTATAGGAATCATATTAACGAATCACTAAGCGCCTAATCAGTTTTTTCTGCTGAATGCAGCCAGTAGCAAATCCAACAAGTTGATTTCCAATGTAGAATAACTGTAAAAATTAGTTATTATTATAGTTATACTAAAAGAAATGTAAGTTAAGTTACAATTACAGCTGGAAAAAAAGAAAAACAAAGTTCAGTTACTGAAAAATTACTGAAAAAAAATGTAACTTAGTTACAAATAATTAGTTATATTTCTTCTCAATCCTGTTGATTTCCTTACGTCTTACTATTTTTTGTATGCTATGGTCCTGAATCGAATTCAAATGACAGCTAAGAATCGGGATTAACAGATATAGGAGAGATATAATGCAAGCTCTACTTTCATACTAGTAAATTACACAAGACTTATTTTGGTAAACTCCTTTGTTATAAGATAAAAAATTTATGTCTGTATACACAACGATGGTTGACTGTCACGTATCACGCGAACTAGCTCATATCGAAGGCTATATTTTCTTCCGGCATTGTCAGCATTTGCATTTCAAATTGAAAATATAGGACAAAAATAATAAATTTCCGTAGAAAAACGGTATAAAATTCGACATTCATGGAGAACATAAATTTTTGGTAACAAATTGAAAAACTATAATATACGTGCTTGTTGTGTTGTGACAATAAGTCTTTCGAAACTTACTACTAAAAGGCCAATCTACAGCGATTGTGTTTACAAATTCGTAAACAACTTGCACGATGGAAAAGATATAGAAGAACGAGAGAATCTTATCCTGCCACGAGATAAGAACGTTTTATTGCGATAGAATAAAACAAAGTGTTTGTAATATCGTTATTTGATTGCATACATGTATAAAGTGAAATGATCGATAAAATGCTCAATAAAAGAAAATAGTCTTATCGCTGTGACCCGATTGAAAATAATCTTCAAAATCTAACGAAATGAGAGAAAATAGACTGATCCATATTTAGAACACGCTTGCAAAATCGTCGATAAATATAAGCTGCCTCTAGTCAATCGATTCTATGGCTGTTCATTTTATATTAGCGCCGCAAGAAAAGAGCTCTTATTTTTGAAAGAAATGTAAATGGAAAAAATATAAATAATCGATAAAAATATTTTATCGCCGTAAAACGTATCGGAAGATTTGTCTAATAATACAAATTTGTCTAATAATACGTTCTATTCGATCAGGTAACACATAGAAAGAATAATTTTATTGGATTATCTAAAAATTTAGTTAGATCTGAAAATAATTTTATTAGACTATCAAAATAATTAATCGCTCGCTTATTAAAACATCAAATTTTTTTGAAGTATTGCTCACCATGCTTTTCTACATAAATATTTTAATGATCTAACTAAATTATTTTTAATTATATTAAATTTTAATTAAATTTTTAAATACTTAATTATATATTCTATAATGTATTCTATTGAATATAAACGATTTCAGCAAAATTGTTTTTTCCGTATATGAACTAAGTGGCAAAATAGAGATGGCGATTTATTCTTCAGGTTCTCACTATGATGTAGTTAAATAATAAAGAATAAAACTGTTATTTCTAAAACTTCGTTTATATTAATTTGCTATGTATATTTACAGAGAAGGCTGTAGTTTAAAA
>NW_017259590.1:916192-919991 GCF_001594045.1 Atta colombica
ATAAAAAAAAATATATTTTCAACGATATTATATTATCTATATCAAATATAGAAAGATAAAGATAATATTTTATACATGTAATAGATGTATATTCTTCTTCTTGTCGAAAGTAAAAAACGAAGAATGAAAAAAATTAAAAAATTCACTTAAATTAAATACATTAATTGTTGTATACATATGTAGTTTATAGTCTCTTTTCTAATATTACTTGAATTTAAAACGTCAATTTATTTAAGAGTTTGTTTCCGGTAAAATTACAGTAGCGTCGTTATCTATTTCTCGATTGAACTACTTAGTTCTTAAATCATGTGCCCTATTTGCTAGATACGTTATATTATCAATCGCAACTAGCGTCATGAAGTACGTCGCTTCCACGGTTGACGCAATTTAATCAGACCAATGAGTCGCGTAGCCGCGCCATTCATCAATTCAAATAAGCAGCAATCAAAGTTGGTTGTGCGATGCAGTGCCTGTCAGTTCTATTCAATGCAAGCCGTGAGATTCGTATAGCGCAACAAGGGAAACGATAACAAACCTCTCGCCGCTTCCCTGCTAATACGATTTCGCTCTATCTAGCATCGCGATTCGTATGTACAAACTCAAAATGGAATATCATTTCGGCCACGATCATGGAATCTTCGATGCAGCTCAATTATATACGTAAAACTGCGTCTATGAAAATCTCAGACAGAAACTCATTTCAGCAATTTTTCTCTAATTCGAATTCAGAGTCGAATAAAAAATGAATTTTTATTTTAAGATTTAATTTAACGCTTAAATACAATTTATTCATTTTTTCCTTGTATATATAAATTGCAAAGGAGAAACCGAGATTTGTTGATATAAGAGGCAAGAGTGTTGTATTTTGTTTATATATTTAGAGCGAAAGAAACAATGTAAAAGTTATCAAAATCCTTTTATAAAATATCCTTTTATAAATATTTTTCCCTAAATTTTATTTAAATCAAATAAGTATTACAATAAAAACGAAATAAAATTTTGTTTTAATATTCTTCAGTTTAAGAAAATAATGTATCATTAGCTAAAAGAAGCTGAAAGAAGTTGCGTTATTATACAATATGTTACTTTAAGTAATGATAGTAATTTGTTATAATAAAATAACTGAAATCAAACAGATGTAGAGATGGACTATGTTGACTCGTATTAAGACAACTTAACTATATTGACTCATATTAAGACAACTTAACTTGCTATTATTGCACAGGAGAAATATATGAATATTCATTTATAACTTAATTCTGATAAAACTCTTTGAGACCATAACATAAACATAGCACAGGTGCTTTCCATTTAGTGACACAAATTCGACACAACTTTATTTTATCTTTCTTTCATGCATTTCAGGCATTCCATGAATAACAAAGATAAAACGATATTTGTATCAAATGGAAAGCACCTATAGCTATCATTGCTATATGAATCTCCGACTTTAAAAGAAAAAAAATTTTTTATTACACATTAAATTAAGCTTGATTTGTATCATCTTCTTTTTCGTTTGTATTCAAGGGATTCAAAATTATAAGGAATTGAAAAAAATGCTAGCATCCCACTTTGACATATTTTAAATCTACATAGATGCTATTTCGGGATCATTTGTTTCTGATCATAGGCTATATCGCAAACGGACACATTAACTGATCGTAGTTAATTTTCGGGAAATTCCCTGTAATTAATTACAGGGAACAACGTATAAAGTCCTTGTATAGAAAGTCTGGTCGTTCGAGGGATTCCGCGTGATTAGTATACGTAACTTGTGCCAACAATGACAACACCAATCCTGTCCACCCAGCGCGAATAAGCAAAAAATTAAAAGATTGAAATACATCGTGCATGTAATGCACAAACTTCTATTATAACATTAGATCGCTGTTAACTGTTGCCAAAACATACATGCGAATAAGTACTGCATATGCTTTTTATGTAGAACCAATCGCAGAAACGTTAAATCATCTGACCTGTTGGCATCTCTTTTTTGTACGTAACGGTCTTATTCTGCGCATCCACTGCGTGCAGGCAACACTTTTACATAAGAAAAAATTGGGAATTAGCAGTTTAGTGTAGTAATAAAAGTCTGATGTAATAACGGATGCAGCGAAACAAACATTCTTATATGCGTATACAAGAATGCACACATAGGTATAAAGCTCATGTCACCATTGCTATTTTGTGGGCAATGTCCAGACTCTCTGTATAGGAATTCTAACAACGTAACACTAACGATGTCACAAGATAATGCATTGTGTGCTGCTATACATATATTGAACAGCACTGCTATGCTTATTAACATGCGACTAGCAATGTCTCTTTTTGTCTTGATTAACTAAACAAGACTCACTTCAAACGTGTCTGTTTTAAATGATCGTGCAAAAATATTATTAATAAATTTATTCTGCATATTTATAAGTAAATTAATTCTTTTTCGTATAATCGCGATGTTGAATATAATTATAATATTTTGACTAAAGAAAATAAAAATGATTGAACTTTTTTATTCGCTGTTTAGGTTCGACGATTATATTATTGTTTCATCCATTATATTATTGTTTTTATTTATTTCTATCAAGACAACTTCAATCTTCATTTGAAGAATATTTTTGTTCGATTTTCCATTAAATCACGAAACGGAATATCTTATAATAAAGAAGAAATATTCGAATGTCGAGTTATAATACTTACAAAACTCGTTTGCGAGTCTTTCTATCGTTTACGATCTATATTGTGTCATAAAATTTCGGCACGGAAATTTTACAACGAAAAAGCTTGAGAATGCATTTATGATCGTATTTATAAATGACATTCCATAAAATAAAGTATCAAAAATGTATGTAGTTTTATTTCTCTCTTAAGAAAGTCGTCTCGCATTCAAGTCGTGTTCGAATTGTAAGATTTTTTACCATTTACGAAGCAATAACATAAGCAATAATCAAAAACATAAGGAAATTACGACCGAGAAGCCGTATTGTCGGCTTCCCTCCTATTTCGCGATATATTTCCGACATGCTGACAGCCTAATGGTTGAATAATGAGGGGCTGTTACCATTGCGTGAAGTCTGTAGCTCGCAAATTTAATGCGGCATATATTTAGTAAATATAAAGAGTTAAAAATCATGTACATTTTATCTAAAATTATCAATTATTTATCATTTATCATATCAATTATTTTATCTAAAATTATCAATTATTTATCATTTATCATATCAATTATTTAAAATTATCAACTATTTTAGAAAGAAAATATTATTCATCGTTAAAAAAGTATTTGAATCAAGGTTTTTTGATGTTGAATAAAATCAAATATCTGGACAAAATTTTGTCCGACTCGAATTATTGAAACATAACTTTCGATTAACAACATAATTATTATTAGGTATTGAATCCTAATATATGAATAATAAGAAAACATTTTTATGTGTAAGAAAAATAATATTGATTATGTATAATCAATATTATTTTTTTTTCATATATGATCTATTTTTTTACTTATCACTTTAGAAATATGATTTTATAAAATTATTAATATAATTTGTATTTGAATTTTCTAGATTTGAATAATTCGGATTCTAATCATAGAGATTCAAATCTGAACTATTGGAAAATCTTACTTGGTTTAATTTGGTTTGTATTCAAATATTCGCGCACATCTCTATTCATCGCCTTATATAGATATAAATAATTTTAAAAAAGAAAAACCTTTTGTGTGTGTGTGTGTGTGTGTGTGTGTGTGTGTGTGTGTGTGTGTGTGTGTGTGTGTGTGTGTGTGTGTGTGTGTGTGTGTGTG
>NW_017259590.1:920118-921987 GCF_001594045.1 Atta colombica
TGTGTGTGTGTGTGTGTGTGAAATCTTTCTTTCAATATTTATTGAAAATTATTATATTAATTCTGAAAGGATCAGAATAATTATAAATGGATGTTTAGGAATTTCATAAAATGCATAAAAATTCGTTAGTCAAGTAAACTTAAATTACTTATCATAAAATATTAGATATTCCTTGTTTCTTTCTTTCATCGCATTGAATTTACAATTTGATCATAAGAAGTCGTGAAAGTCGGTCGATACATGGAAAGAGAAAAATATCGGAGGAAGAGAAAAAGATGAAGAAAATTTGGATTTTGAAAACGAGTTAATACCGATTCACATATAATTTTATATATTTATAATATTGCGTTAAGAGAGAAGTGAAAATTATTTTTGCTGCTCTTACACAGCATATGTATTGCATCTTATTCACAACGATTTTTTATCATTATTTTCGACTCCACATTTTCCTTCGGCGCTACACTGAGAGAAAGGATTTTGTTAATTTAACAAGCCACCGGTACCTTTAATCGATAAATATCTAACAAATTTTGTAGTTGTGTTTGCTGCTAGTCTGCTATACCAACCAATTATTAGTAACAGAAGCAAATTATATAGAATCTAACCTATCTTTTGGATAGACTTTAGGCTTACATAGAATTCGTAGATGATCGTGAAGACTTAAGTCGTAGAAAACCGACTAAGCACAGCCAAATGTAGGGAGAATACTTGATTAGAATTGGTCAATTTCTTACGATTTGGGATCTTGCAATCTATGACAATCGTCTTTTATATATATGAGTTTCTTATTTGCTAGCGACATTATTGATTATTTATTACGAATTAATTTATTATCGTAATAAATCGATCAGTTTTTTTAATTAATATCACATTTGCTTTCCCTTGATTTGTTCCTATAACAAAATCATTTCTCTCAGTGTACATTACCATAAGTTCTGACACAGCCGAGTTCGCCAGTGTCTGTTCAATATTTGTGCTGCTACTGATTTTGTTTGGATAACATTTGGTTGATATGATGATCATGATGCCAATATTGAAGCACTTCAAGCGCTACCATATTTAGATGAAACAACTTCGAGGATATACTGTTCGCAATAATGTAGTTTTCAATTTTATTGATAAGATATTTACTTTATTGTTGTAGCACGAGATCAATGACTATCATTTTATTTACTTCTGTTCCTGAATTTTGAAGATTTATAATAATATATTAAACTAGATATATTGCTCAAAATATATTAAATAAGTAAAGAAGTGCTGCGGTTGAATAGTACCTAATAATATTTTTATGTAAATTTTAATTCTTTGAGAAAGAAGTTTCTTAATAAAGAAACTTAAAAAAAAAATCTTATTTTTTAAGGATTTGAAGGATCACTGAATTTTCGATTTTGGACTTAAAATTCTAAAATTTAAATTTCAAAGAAGTGGGGTACCCTGATTATCATAAATTTCAGTTTTAGAGGGTTCTTGATATCGTTGAGTTTGAAATTACTTACTAAAAATTTACTTACTAAAAATGTCGAATTTCAAAATAATAATTTCTAATGGAGAATCTGGAGCCTCTTACGGGATTCATAATCAGAGTTTGAAAGTCAATTTGGAAGGCAGTACTAACTGTTTGCATAACGCTCATGAGCTACAAATAAAGCGAAACTATGAAAACTTTATATTATTTTTAATTAAAAATTGAATGAGCAGTTTACAAAATAAAAGGGAATGATTCCAAACAGAATTATCGTTCACAAAAAGTTAAGAAACTCTTTATGAATGCATAACTCCGTTTGGAATCATTCCTTGAAATCAACCCTCCAGAATTAGCACCAAAATTTATATCGCAGTTACTGACATTAGGAGACATTTAGTTAGGAG
>NW_017259590.1:922087-925487 GCF_001594045.1 Atta colombica
TAAGTAAAAAATATTAAACACTAAGTTTTTTTTTACAATAATTCGAATTTGCAAATGTAACATAAAGAATATAATTAGAAAGAATATATTAATATCATTGGAATATAATATATGAAATATAATTGGAAGAATATATTAATTACAAAAAATCTTTGTTTTTAATTATAAATATATAAATCGAGAGTTGGACTGTAATAATATTAAATGCTCTAATAATTCATTCGTTTAATACAATTGACAGATTTACATAATTTGATGGATACAACTGTCCGTACGATAATTAATATCTCTCGACAACGATCGACATTTCTTCCGCTCATTGATGTTCACTGACGTTATTATTTACAATGCTATTAATCATGTAATTTAACTGCAATTCTCGAGTTACATCTTAATTAACAATAAATAACAAATGTGATACAAAGAGAAAGCGTTCAGTAATTCATAATTTCTCTCTTAATCTCAAAGACGGAAGAATACACTATAATCACTTATTTTTTTCGAGATGTTTGCTTATCTAAAATATCGAATTCTAATTAAATTTATTGCTAATTATATTAATTCCTACATTTTGCGAATTCTTTTCGACCATTAATCCTTTCCACATTATTTTACAATGAGATAAAAAAAATTATGGGGAGAGGAAATAATAGATTGTAAGAACGAATGAATATAATTCGATTTTCAGAGTTTAAGTTTACGGCAATATTTTAAATGCCATTTTACGAGAGGACTATTCTTTACAGCTCTTCTGTTATCGTGTCGGTGTGGTGAATTATGGTGTTCCGTAAAGAGGAAAACAGACAGAGAGAAAGAAAGAGGAAAAAGAAACAAAAGGGTAGAACTTTCTGTTCTTGCCATATTCCTCCGCTTTTTGTTTTTCACGGAGAAAGGAAAGGAGCCTTTCTTTTTCCATATGCTCCTATTGTTGTGTCCTTAATTTTATTATTTTTTTTATTATCCTGTATATATTAAATTAAATATTAAGGTTTCAACTATCTTGGATGAATTCATTTCAGATAGAATAAATCGTGTACCAGTCATTTAAAAATATAAATTATGTCTTAATTAGACAAATTTTTACAAATATATCCTAAAACATTTATTATGTATCTTAACAGTTAATATAATTTTGTATTGTGAATGTCACATTTCTTGTATTTTTTGTTATCATTTTATTATTTCTGATAATTTCTTATTTAAACAATTTTAACAAATTTATAAAATATGAGAGATGATTTTCTCTATCAATATTTAACAATTACATGCAGCATTTTCCCGTATTCTTTGAATTTTAGAATCATATATCTCGATTAATTTATCGGACAGATTTGATTAAAATATGATTATAGGTATATGTATATTCAATAAAATAAATAATAATAACTCACAATGCGAAATTATGTTACTTCTGAATTATATGTAGATGATTGAAAATTTAAAGGCGCCTTACATGTAAAATTTCTAAAGGTGAGAATATAGGATAAAAATTTTTCTCTTTTATTTAATTTTTCAATGAATTTTACTGTGAATGAATTAATTTAACATCTTATCACATGTGTAAAGAGTACACATTGATTGTATGAATATAAATTATACTGTAGGTAGTTATAAGATTATATAAACTTTATTCTATATTGTATTCTTTCGCAGTTATTAACTTAATAAAACTTAAGAGACAGATATGCTTGTTATTCATGAAATTAATAACGAATCAAAGAAACTTTTCTTTCCTTATGCCTTATAGAACGCCGAATTAGAAACGCGTTTCTAGCGAACATAATATTTTTACAAAGAATAAGATTTGTCATTAAAGTCATTATCTTTGCCGCATGACTTGACAAAAGATATCATCATTAGATATAATAATAAATTGTAATTACGTAGAGAAAATAATAATCTAACATAAATATTTTATCTATTGTAGAAAAGTTGCCATTTAAAAATATTTGTAAGTAAAATATATTTGTAATAATAAACTTATAAGTAATAAATCATGAAATTTCAGTTATATTGTATTACAATGTTATATATTGCAACATAATTGTGTCACTCATTTATAAAAGATTTGAGTGAAATACTTATAGTTATGGAAATTAAAATTTGAACAGTTTTTTGATAAACAGTTTTTTATCAAAGTTACAATTTTGATGTATAACAGTCTTATTTATTGAGTAATATAAGTAATATGTACTACATGATATGAGTAATATGTAATATATTCTTATGATAAAGGCATTATGGGAAAAACATATATTCATCATGATCTTTTTTCTTGTAATAAAAAACGAAAGAAAAATGGGGGAGTAGAGAAATACTTCTCTTTTAATCTATTAGCCTCAATTGTTAATAAAATGGTGTTCAAAACAAAAACTTTAGAAATTAGGCTTATGAAATATTTTAGATTGACATTGATAAAAATTATGAGAATGTCATTCATGCATCGCGTTACTTGGGTAATGTCACGAAATTACAACTTCGTTTTAACACGTTAACCGCATATTCCTATGACACACTTACCGTGACATGTGGATAAGTTATCGATAGTTTGTATCGCGTGCAGATGCCACGCTAGTGATAAATTCTGTTACTAATTCTGTGTATCATCGACAATGTATTTGGTGAAAATGTCGAACTTCTTTATAGTCGTGTCGTTGCGCTAAGTGCTTAAAAATATCTTCGAAAGTGCTATTTATCGATTTCTGAAAAACTGAAAACTGAATATCTTAATATAAATTATGAAATAATAGAGCAAATCTAATTAATTCGTAACATTCTATTCAGTTTTTGGTATTAAACATTTTTAGCAATAAAATCCTGAAAATTGTTCTCTTTCTATCAAAGAAGAGTTCTTGTAAAATTAACTGACACGGTCTTTCTGAAATCCTTGAATACTTCTTGATTTACACTTAAATATATTTTCATAACTTTAAACTTTGAAAATTCTTCCTCAAATGTTAAATATATTATACCATACGGAAATTGTGTGTGGATGTAATGAAATAAAATAATGGAATAACATTAAAATTAATCAATATAATTTTCGCAATTATAATAAAAACAATTATAATGTCAAGAGTTAAGAGCGCAAACAGCAAGTTGAGCTATGCTAACGTTTTTAATTTTATATACAAATGTCACATACATTTCAATAGTAGATTTAGGTCATTTTCAATCTTAATACTTAAAATATAATGCTAAAAAGAACGTTTCTAAAATCTACATTTTAAATTCTTTAATTTTAAATTACAATTGGATATATAATATCCTAATCTAACGCCTGTATAATCTACCTCTCGCATCGTCGATTGCAATCCAATCACCATAATGTATCTCTTGATAGTACATGTAGCATTCAAATGTCGTTTTTTTTTTTTTTTTTTTTTTTTTTTTTAAAAAA
>NW_017259590.1:925587-926548 GCF_001594045.1 Atta colombica
AATCAGCAATTAAAAATCAATTACTACCATGCATCTTTTTACACCTTTTAAGTCGATGTGATTGTTCGTTTATTTAAAGTATATTTAAATTGAACGCTTGAATAATTATTTAGCGAGTTGTCTATACTATTTCTGAAATTCTATCTTGTACTTTTTGTTATTGCACAAATATGTGACATTTATGTATAAAACTAAAAACATTAGCATAGATCAACTTACTGTTTGCGCTCTTAACTCTTGACACTTTTATAATTGTTTGAATATTAATATTGTAATATTAATTATTTTATGTATAATTAATATTTATATAAATTTTATATATATATATATAAAATTAATTTTTATACATAATTTTCAAGCAATATTTTATGAAATTATAGTAAAGTTTTTTAATGTGGAAAATAGTCTTAAGTAGAAACAAAGAAAATAAAATGTTTTGCAATATGGATTATAATATAATGTTATCGGTCGATGTAATAACGCGTAATGTTCTAAGAATAAAATAATAATGCTTTTTTTCCAAGGCAATGATATTTGGAGTTCGCTTATACACGGCGAGCTTCACAAATGTCAGATGTCATGAACAGTTAACCGCAATGTGAAACAAAGTTCATACTGCGGCCGATTAATTTTAATTTAAACGGAAATGGCCTACTTTAATTATTTGAGATCTGATGATATTCATTTTGTGGATTGCTACATTCGGCTACATCCGGAAATATGTATCTTGTAAGTGGATCTAAGAAAAGAATATGTGACAAAGGCTGATGTAAATAGGCTGAAGCGATTGAATCTAATATTAACGGAAATATGATGAACGATAGTTTATCGCTAGAGAAAGAAATTACCCGAAGCGTGTTTAACTTTATCATAGTTCAGCCAGATTAAAGAGATTCCTTTCTCTTTAGCATGCCATAAAATTTTATTGATTTTTACCGAGAAATTATTACAGTGACATAAA
>NW_017259590.1:926648-926876 GCF_001594045.1 Atta colombica
ATGTGTGTGTGCGTGCGCGCGTGTGTGCGTGTGTGCGTATGTGTGCACAATTATATATGTTCCAATTTATTTTATTCCTAACTGTAGATTTTAATGAAAAAATTAATTAACAATCTTATAATTTTAATACATTAACTATCAAAAGAAAAATAAATATAAAGAATAAAATTTTAGATAAGAAATAATTTATGATTGTTTTCAAAATTAGTTTATTTAATTATTTTTTTA
>NW_017259590.1:926919-940204 GCF_001594045.1 Atta colombica
TACTATCATTATATTTAATTATAGATAATTATAAACTGTTTATTTAAATAAATATCAAATAAAACATTTAAACATGTGTATAAGAATGTGACGATAAGAAGAACTTGGAATTTTTGCTTACAATTAGCAAAAGTTGATAAGTTCTTTTCAGCCTTTATATCTGACAAATGCTTCGGTTAACGAATGACTCCAAGCTTTTTTATCGTTCGCTAGAATCAACATGTTTCCCTTTCATACGCCATGTATTTCAGGAAGGAGATAAAATGACCAAACCACTTTCTTTGTAATAATATGTCGCCATGAAACTTGTACGAATTTCGCTACCGTTTATAATGTGAGATTACTTCAAGAAGCTCGCGTGATCACGTGTCTTGTGGAAGTTAAATGTAGCGACGGGGCAAATAGGCGACGAGTATCGTAGTTTTCGTAGATTTGAATGGCCTTGATGTTTAACTTATTGTCGATGTTTTACGTAGTTCTGCGTTGCGGAGTACATTATTTGGTACAATATTTATTTGACATTAATTTAATTTCGAACTATTACTAATTGTTAAACTTGACGAGTGTCGGTATACAAATCTATGAATAAATCACTTTATAAAAGAAATTACTTAATATCCAGAGATTTTCAAGATAAATGTACACTGAAAGGAAAGATTGGTTGCTGCAACAATTTAGATAGTAAAATATAGCATAGCATTTTTAATCGACTGCAGCAATCAGTTTTTGATTGTAGAAACAAATTTTTAGTTGCATTAGCCTATTCGCATGTCAGTATACGATTTCGATAGGTTAACACAACTAAAAATTTGCTGCTACAATCAAAAACTGATTGCTGCAGTCGATTAAAAATGCTATGCCATATTTTACTATCTAAATTGTTGCAGCAACCAATCTTTTCTTTCAGTGTAAATTTAAATTTTTCATTTAATGGAGAAAACTACATTTGACGCTCTGTAAATAAGAGTAATGTAATAAATAATAATAAATGAATAATAATAATTTTTAGCAAATTTTACATTACACACATGAATTATTTCGATATAAATTGAGATTTATTCGTGCGGATTTAGCATTGAGAGATTTTGGCAAATAAAAGCGTTGCTAAAAACGTTTTTATGAAAGAGATTTTAATTAAATATGAAAAAATGTACTCTTAAAATTTTATCAAATCAATTTTATATTTCGTAAAATCGATTTGAGTAACGTATAAAAACTGAGTTGATGAATAGTTATTTCCATCCACATATTTTTATTTCAAAATTTTTGCAGTATTTATTTCATTATTTTTCTTTTCATTGGACGCATTATATTTCGAGATTGTATTGAATTTGACCAGCTAGCTCTGTTTTAAAAATTAAAATTATTAATATTATCACAGTGAATCAAGTAATCAAGAGAAACTAGTCAATCTAGTGACACGAAATTAGTGCAGATTTGTGAAAATTATGCTGTACAAGCACGAATTTAGCAATAGATTTCCGAAATCCAAAAAAAATAAATCAAGATGACTTCGAAAAGGAACAGTAAAAAAAATGCGCAATATATTTTTATTAAACAATTTCCGCGTTTTTAATTGTTAGCGAATGTACAGCTAACAGTTATATACTATACAGCTATAGGACTATATAGATTTTTTGCCAATTTTCGAGTTAATTTTTTTTTCTTCTTCATTGAAGGCCATCACCTCATTGCTCTACATTAGCTTTTAACTTGCGGCATTATAAATGTCTTGGTAACTAAATGTCTAGGATAAGCACCAAATGAAACTTTATCATAATGAAGTCTAGCTTAAACTAATCGAAAGCAATCTGTTTAATTAATTTTATATTAAAATTAACTGTATAACAATTAATTTTAATGTATGTAATTTCATCTACATAATTAATAGCGACTAAAACATGTAAGAACATACGAAAAAAATTATTTTTTCTTAATCATTATTTCTTTATTAAATAAAAAATAAATAAGAACATTTTTACTTTTTAATCCAAAATTTGTTTCAGAAATGTTTGCGAGTATTATGATAAATATACGTTAATATCGCAAAACGAAACTAACTACGTAATGTTATGTTTTCGTTCTTGTGAAATGTAGAGTTCTTGGATTTCATGATAGACGAGGCGATATATTCTTGTCTGTTCTTTTGCTCTTCCGTATTTCTTTCTTACCGAATTGTCAATTCGCTTATATACACAGTAGGCAGATGATGAAAATGCTGTGGATCAAATATCGCGTACGTGATCTAACTACGAAACGCCTAAGACAAGATATTAAAAGCTTGGTTTTACGAAGAATATCTCGCCTCTCTTTGCAAGACGATCGCGACAATTACATTAACAATATTCTGTCAGTCATATGTAATTGGAAAAATTTTTGCCTCCTTTTGAAGAGACGCACGTAATTGAAACGTCAGGGAAGTTTTAGAAAGCGGTTTATTTTATGCTATCTATCTCTTTTTCGTCATTTTAAGAGAAAAATCTCTGTGATTAATTATTTCCCTCAGATAATCTGTATGAATTCTTTCCTTCATCATTTAAACCATTTTAAATTTATCTTGGTCAATATATTATGTATACATTTATCTAAAGCATTTGACATCGAATTTCATTCAAGAATCATTGTAAATATCGTAAATAAATAAAATGATTAAACTAATTTACAAGATTTCTGTTTTCAAACACCTAAATGGATTCTTATGTATTTTTACAGCTACTGAAAAAAAATATAAAGTTAAAAAGTTTCATTATTTATAGGTTTTGGGAAATCAGTAATATCAATTTTATTATTTTAAATTAATAATATCTATAGCTCGTAAATTTGCAAAGCAAATAAGAAAGAATAATGTTCAAAATCGAACAATAATGAATGTTGTAATATAAGAATAATTGAATTTATATTCTTTGCGAGAAAAATTTTATAAAAATATGGAGACATGTTTCGACATTACTTATAAACTTTATCAGTTTTGTAGAAAATACCAAATTGTAATAAAACAATAAGATGTCGCCAAGTTTTCTGCTTATTATCTTGTTACAATTTGATGTGTTTTATTAAATTAATGAAAACTAAATAGAGTCGAAACATATTTTTCGTATAATTCTCGTAAAGAATAAATTGATTATTATTCTTATAATTTACAATTATTGCTCGATTTTGGCTGTTTTTTTTTTTTTGTTTATTATTTTAATCACTTAAAATTCTACATGAACAATACAAGAGGCTTTGTATTATTACTATATGTAATAATAGTAAATTTATATTATAAAATATAAATTTATTTTTATTTATTGTATAATTCTCTATAATTTTTAGAGTGAATTGTACTTTGAAAAGTGAAATCTCACTTTTAATGATTAAAAATTGAGCTCTTTTTCCAAGATTAGCTCAATTTCACTCTTTATTGAAATTCCATTCTAAAGAATTTGAAGAGAGAAAAAATATTTAAATTTCTTATAGCTGTATTAGAAGAGGATTGCAGAAACCACTTTGTTTCTTAATTAATATTTCTTAAACAAAAGCTAAGAATAAAATTTTAGACACATAAATATAAAATTAAAAAATGTGTTTTCTCTATTATTAGATAATACAGCAGTTTGTAATATTTGTTTGCAATTTTGCAATAATAAATTTTTTCGTAAGAAAAACAAAAATGAATATCTGACAAAGTAGATCCCAAAACTGATACAGTAGGCAGTAATATCACATATTCCTATTCTTTTCTTTCACAAAAACCGTCTGTACAAAATATCTTACAATTGAATATGCTTAATAAGATTTTTTCTATAGAATCTATTCATTTCTATATAAAACGTTTTTCATTCATTTATACGCATATTTCATACTGCAAAACGCAAATATCTAAAGCGAGAGTTTCTTTTTTTTTTTTTTTTTTTTTTTTTACAGTTTTCTCATAAATATATGATTGTCTTTAACTTCGATAGGGCTATTTAACACTATAATCTAAATGGAAGGTACTGACGGCAGTATTAACATAATTATCGCAATAACTTGTATATCATACTTCATATAGAAGCGATCGGGATAGAATGTAATAATGATGATAATATCGATTGATTAAAAAAAAACCTCGTAGTAGAATTTTCTTCACCATAGGGATCGCTGAAAAACGCAATAATTCGTTAGCGAGGTAGCGAAGCATGGCATCCAATAAATAATACTTGCTATTCTTGCCGAACGTTCCGTTCTTTCAATTCCGCGATATTAAAGATACGTTAACTCGCTCGGTGGAGACCAGTAGTTTTTGCTCTGGCTGCGACGGGAGAAATATGACTCTGATCGCTTCTTTTCATTTTCAAAAAGCGAACGTAAGGAGAGCAATAATAACTTGAACGCCAGTTGTTCAAGAAAGATTCATTGCTCTCTTGCATAAAGAACCTAACGAGTTTGAAATTTTTCTCCTTGGCCACGCTGACGTCGGCATTGAACTCTAATATTGTGGATAAACACATATATAATACAAACGTATCCGTTATGATGATTTACGAGAAAATGGTAAAATACTGTAATTGTGAAATTGTATTAAATGTGCTGCAATATATAATTCTTAATATTCTGTTTGTAATCTTGAAAGAAAAATCTTTTAGTATTTATAATGTAAAAATCTTTTTATAACTGTTGTAATTAAATCTCTTTGGAGAAGTTATCTTTGCTATAGGTAAAAAGAGATTTTATAATAATTCTCAAAGAATTTTATTTCGCATGCAGTAGCTTGTACAGAAAAAGAAATTAAACATTATTTGTTACATTTGTTAATTACGCATCTTTTTCGCTTTATTTAACTCGTTTTAGAGAGTATTTAGTTAACGTTGGAATTTAATGCATTTTGTATCTTTTAGAAAAAAAGAGAATTTTGAAATAATATTCTTTTTAAAAGACTTAATTTTCCATTGAGAAAATTAGCGCACATTATCGACATTATATTTTGGAATAAAAATGAAAAGAATACGTACATTTACGTAATAATACGTAATAATATATATTCGTATCGCTTTATATAAATGGTTTAATATGAGATTAATAAAGTTTGAGGTTTTTCTTTCTGGCTGCGCGTTAATGCTGCTATTGACCCGCTACTTCAGCATCATAAATAAAATTCAGTACGCTCGCGCGCGTACACTCTATTACAATTTACGATCAAGCGTGTAATGGAAGTTGCATTAACACGATTTTTACGTTATACCAATAGACAAATTGCAAAAGTTTCCTCTTTTCACTACAAGGAAAAATATAACGGTTTGTTTCTTTTCCTGCCAGTAATTTTCACGTTTCGCTGAAAATTTAAAGAATAAGAAAAACGAATATCCAGATTCTTTTTCTTTAATCTGTTTTTAACCTTTAAGCTTACAAATTGCACTTATTATTTATAATACGCTAAATTCTGCGTGAAATAAGGAATTGTAATTTCTCCGTTTGTTTCTTTTTGTTTCAGATCGCTACAGGATTTCAGGATGACACACAGGACGAAGTATTCTCGGATACAGACATTGCACGAGAGGTAAGTACTGTCCGCTTTATAGAAAATATATATTGCGCGTCCCTTTTTAAAAATTATTTATTATAAATGTTAGACTACAATTCACATGTTATCATTATATAGTCATTTTTCAATCGAGCTTGATCAAAGACTTAAGGTGTATACTCGGTGCATTTGGAGAAAAATATTATAATGATAGTAACTAAAAGTGATTATGCATATTTTATCTACATGTAAAATTACTATACATAACTAATGTACACATATGGAATACTATTTTATAGTTGCAATAATTATAAAATTATTTAATGTGTGTACATATATATGTAAAATGTCTATTATTTTTTTTTCTATTTATGAATATGTGAAAGATTGCATACCATTTATTATTTATACGTTCATATTTTATACTTAATATCTCAATAACGTGAAGCGTTATTCTCGCTGATTGGCGTCCAGTAAAAAGTCTGAATATAAAATATGTCGAAAGACCTCTGGAAGTCGTTTGATAAAATTTTGAATATTCGGTGTATCATATAAATTGCAAAATTCTTTTCTTTTTGAATAAATAAGAATCTCACTAGCAGTGAAAGGAAACTGGAAGCGGGAGCAATTAAAGGAATCCGACATGTTGTGACCTACATAATCTCCCGCAGATCCGACAGGGGTTCCTTACTTGAGAACAGGTCACGAATAGTCGCAGTCGATCGATTTTTAATATAAATAGATGTGTAGCACACGGATACACGCGCGCGAATTCGCCTAATCTTTTCCGTCGTTTTCTTCGCGCCAAGTCTTCTTGTTTTTTTTCTTCGTTTCTTCTCATTTTGTATTTTCGACTATTGTCTTCTTTCTCTCTTTTCGTCACTCCATTCTTTCGATACTACCAACCACTCTCCAACCATTCACCCTCTTTTGAACTTTCTTTTACAATTCTTCGCTCTGTTTTAAGTCCCTTTCTGCCTTACGCACTTACGTACACACATCTCCGGTAAATTCTTTTCTCTTCTTTCACACTTCTTTTTTACCGTCACTTATTGTTTTTCTTTTTTGTTCCACTTGCTTTACGCCTAAAGAAATTTATTTACAGAAACGAAAATCGCGCTCAATATTCGGCTCTCGATTACACTTTGTCTCCTGATAATATTCGGCGATATAAACTGGAAATACGCGATCGTTGAAATTGCATCGCAGCGTCATGTTATAACGATCCCCAACGGTCGCGTGGTCCTTTAACATTTCCCTCCGAAGCTTTGTGAATTTAAGATATGACTATGATAAGCTGGCAACCATTATACCTAACTAAAATCGCGCTCTGCTGGTTTCGCTGAAGAGAGTTCAATATAATTTTTCTAGTCTATAAAAAGTATTAACTTTCACAAGGGATGTGTTATTATTGTCGGATTGTTGAGTCTCTTTAAAATATATTATTAAACACATAAAAATTTAAGAATCACGTATTTTTTTATATCTGCCTTTTTTGAAGTTTAAACCTTTCAACCTTTTATATTTGCCATTAAAAAAATATGGGCAAAATGATAAGATATAAAAGAAGTTTTAAAAAAAAACTTTTATGATTTTTTATGTATTTTGTAACTGATTTAAATTTTCCAAAAATCTAATTTTTTAAAGTATTTTTCAAATTCTCCATTATTGCCTTCTTTTTTTAAATTGTATATATCAATTTTTTATATCAATAAAAATAAAAAACAATTTTATGCCAATTTTATTCATATATAAAATTTTATTTCTCTCTTATATTTTCTGGTACGTTTAATAATATATTTTAAATAGAATCAAATTGGTTTTGGACAGTTGTGACTTGTTTTACATTAATCTAAGTTGCAAATTTCACATATTAAATGATTTAAAAAAATAAAACTTTGACGAGTAAAAGATGAAGAAATGAAGATATATGCGACGAAATTGTGAACTCACCTCATCGTAGATAAAATTGTCGATCTCTTCCAACGGCCTGCCGTAGAGATTGTTCGGAAATGGTTCGAACTTGTTTGGCAGTACCGCGCCATCCTCTACCGACATCTTTTTCTTCGGTTGAAAACCATATTCGCGCACTAATTGTACAGTCTTGTTCTCCAATCTGCTCTCTTTCGTGAATGGCTTGACTGTTTGTTTGCCGCCCTTGCTGCTGGGAGTTCTCGCGCCGAATGACCTGCTTTCGATCTTAGATTCCTTGGTATCGAGAATGTCATTCGACGCTGTCTGCGGTGTCACGACGTCCGCTTGGATCTCTGCGCTTCCGGAATCGCCGGTGCCGGAATCAGCAGAAGTGCCAGCGGTTCCGGCCAATGGTGGCCGCAATCTCATGCTGTCCTGCGTCCTGGAACCAATTCTCTTCATCGGCGGAGATTCACTCTTTTTGGATTCTGGTGAAGTTAACTTCTCCGTTCCTGACGGACTCGTAATTTCATCCGCTTTGTCGGTATCGGCGCGCGAATCTGACTTGGCATTCGTTTGCGAAAAGAGAGATTCCTTGTCTTCCTTTAACGATGGCGAGCTCGAACGTTCATATGGCGAACTTGTATGTTCCTTGTCGTCAGCTTGATAGATTCTCGTTGCAGTTTTTGGACAAATCTTCAATGCTCGCGAGCTCGGTTCCTCGTATTCGGTATACGTAGGAGGACTTAAACCCGCATATGGCGGTGGTGATTGGCCCTGGTCCTCACTAGGTTCCGTCGACGAGATGATATGACGCGAGGGTACTTCAGGACGCTTCGGGGTTTCCCTGAAATGGCGCTGTCCAGCAGCCATCCTGAGATCTTCATCGGTAATCTGCACATCAATGGAACTTTCTCTAGGCGATGCACTGACGCTGGGTCGTAACGACTCTCTCCAGCCGATAGGAAACTCGGAAGATCCTCGAGCGGATCTTTCCGACAAAGTCTGCCCAGGGTGATCCTCCGGGCGTCTCGACCAATCCCTTTCCGTCGGGAGCGAGCCATGATGATCCTTCCGCGCTAAAGTCTCTGATAATTTACCATCAGGTTCTCGATGTTTAACTGCGATGCCAGATCTTCTGGGTGGCTGAGGTGTTCTGGAAGTCGCTCCTCTGAAATGATCCTGACTGTCCAAGTCTCGGCTGCTTCCTAGAATATTGAGACTCCTCTGACTACCGCCGTCTCTGGGTCGGTCGTTCGGATTCCCAGTAGGTCCATAAATTCCCTCCTTGGCCAACTCATCCAATTCCTCTCTGCTCAAGTTCTTCACGTAGAGCCCAGCCACGCGGGGTCGGTTCGTAAAGCCATTGTCCTCCGAACCGCTGCTCGGAGGGCTGGGAGGACTTTTATACCCCTCGCTCCCGCCCCGCCGAGATGTCATTGGGACCTTTGCTCGATCATTCCCTTTCGATCCTGTACTACTTTCGTCGACCTCATACTATCGCTAGATTGATGCTTGATTATTGCAAATCGATATCCGCCACGTTGTTATCGATCCAACCAGCAGGATTTTAAAGCATTAAGGATTACACGATATATCACTGCCTGTTTCCGTGTTGTCGATTTGTCTTCTCCTATCTCATCATTTATATGAAGCTTCGATTACTGCGGTTGAATCTAGGCTATTTCGAAATGCTGGTTGAACTTCTGCTGCAGTGACACCGAAAGCTCGTGTGAAACACCTTTTTTCAAATTGTATTTCACTTTCATCAATTAACACTCGTGAGATCTGCATTCAAAAACATTCTTTTGAATACAGAAATCGTGCTGCTTTTTTACATCTTGAACCTCGCGAATCGAGGCCTAGAGTTCATAATACAAAAGATAGCCTCGTAGATTCATATATCGATGCACTAGACTGCAAAATTGCCCTATGCGATGGTTTATGTTTCCGATATTTAGGGTGACTTGCTAAGATAAATAGATAATATTCGGTACACTTTATTATTGATGGCCAGTAGCGGAAAATACTAGAGAGTATTCGCGTGTGATGGATGGTGACAGACTTCTCAATTTCTCGCAATCTACTACTTCCAGCACTTTAAAGTTAGTGATCCCGCTTGTTGGAAACAACAACGCGTATCATCTTAACAGATCACGATGATTTGCGACAGCAAGGCACGATTCGATGATGCTGTTCAAGCCGAATGACAAGCCTCTCGAAATCACAGAAGGTTCGATCACTAAAAGTTTCTCGAGTTACATCGTCGCTCATGAGCCTATCCTGGCCGTATTGTCGAGAGCGGTTTACATACACTTGCGTGGTATACTCCTCGTGTCGTGTCGCGACTTTAAGAGGTCAAGGAGTCCGTGCCTGCACATAACTCATTTCGAATGTTGGCAGCTACCGAGTGTCATGGTACTACCTGCTATAAGTGATCGACCGGTCACGTCTACCAGCCCTTGGAACTCCGTTTCGCCGACAGTCTGGATGAATTTAATAAATATATGCGTGCGGTAGCGAGTGAAAGTCGACCACGTGAGCCCTCGCGACTCGAGTCATCGATCATCAACCACGTCACTGTAGGCACGTAAACCGTCATGTAAATGTACCGTCGTACTGCAGCGTGTATCGCATGAAGACAAGGACGTTCCGCAAGTTGATCGCAGTCCTCGATCGATAGCTTAATCAACGAACGATTTGAAAGCATAGAAACGCACAATTGCTCCTTATTCCTTGGTCATTCCGATTTGACTTCAGCTTTCGCGCAATGGTGAAATTTGGATAAGTGCACGTCGGAAACACACGAAGTGTCGTCGCCTGCCGGTCAATCACCCCGACCCTCTGAATGTTCATTCGCATTCCGGTGGGATCATGCGAAAAGGACCCTGAGGACGAATCGTCGGTGACTAAGCGGCCAGGACGCGATTAGCCAGGCTGTTCGTTTCAGGTATGCACTGGCGGGAGTAAGGATGGGGGGCAAAGGCGCATCCGCCCACACACAACCGCGGTTCTTGCGAAACAGCGTGGTCGGCTCGTATCAGCGTACCACTATCATCACCAGTACCCACCACGAGGCGTCGAGATTGACGGCGAGACCAAATGCGGTTGACTCCGCGGTATCCCCCACAGTCAGCACTCACTCGTCATCCGTCATCCGGCGAGGTAGTACGGCAGTCGTCACGTCGCGAATAGGACAGTCGGGCGAGGGATACAACGAAAACGAAGAGAAAAGCCGAAAGCGAGAAAGAGAAACAGTCCGCGGTAAAAAGAGAAGACATTCAAGTGGGAGTTAGAGAAAAAAAGGAAGGATCAAGCGGGAGAAAGATAGAGGGACAGAGACAGAAGGAGAGAGAGAGAGAGAGAGAGAGAGAGAGAGAGAGAGAGAGAGAGAGAGAGAGAAAGAGAAAGAGAGAGCCGTGGTGCACCCTCGTCGTATAGTTCGGTAAATTCTGCTCGAGCGGGAGTGCAAAATCACGGGCGTCTCTTCCGAGAGCTGTGGCGGCACTGTCGGCACCGAACCCCCATCGGTACCGTGCGCGCGCGCGTGTATCGAACCACCCCAAGCCGCACGGAGAACGCCGTCGGCCGCGCGGAATCTTCGTTGGCGTAGCCGCGTTATATACATATACACATAACGGTGGGATCTCGAAACACACACGCGAGAATCGCGGTGAGAGGTCGGTGGTGGTGATGAGGGCCGGTCGCGGAAATGCTGATGGTGTTAGTGATCGTTGTTGTTGGTGCTCATAATAGTTTGATAATGGTGGTAGTGGTGATGGTGGTGGTGGTAGTGGCGGCAGCGGCGGCGGCGGTGGCGACGATAGTCGTGGGGGGTACCACCTGCACGAATATCCACCGCTGCCACTGACGCTAACCCCCACCCATGGCATCCACAACGAGCGCAACCAACCCTTTCCTCTCGTGCAAGTGATGGCGGTGACGATGGTGGAGGTGGCGGAGGTCGTGGTGAGCAGGATACGGCAAACAGGCGAATCGACAGCGGGCGAACGGTACCCCGTTCCGCAGGACACGCGCGGTAATTAATTCGCCAATCGACACCAGATTCCGTCGGGTGAGAGTTAATACGCGAAACGGTGAAACCGGCTCTCTCTCTCTCTCTCTCTCTTCCGCAGCCAACGTATAATTCTCGTCCTTACGCGATTATCATTCTTGCGGTACAAGAAAATTCTCGATAACGCTATTCGGGAATAACGGATTTCCATTAACAAAATCGATTTAACTAAAAGCTGCGATCGAAGGCTTGCCGATGATGAAGTTTAAACGTTTCTCTTATCTCAAAGCTAATAAAGGCAAATCGACACGGATTCTTTGCGGCGTTACATGATATTGAAAAATACCAAGATTTTTTAATAACCGATAAATTTTTCTTTTATCTTCTTATTAATTATAAAGACTGGTACTTTGAATGAGGAGTTTGTCAGCGCAACTTTCTTTTGACGTAAATTTAAACAGAGTTTTTATTATGTACATCGATAATGATAAACCTTCATTATACGATATTGCCTAGAAATGTTAACGTTTTGTTTCTGATTAATGGTATATGAAAATTGAGAATTAAGATGAAAATTTCAATCAATCTGAAATTTTTGCTTGCGGAAATTTAAACTACAATTATAATCTTATTGTAAATTGTGCATTAAGCAAATCGGAGAACGTTACTTTTTCAACTTTTCATAATAATCGTAATAAATTCTCAAACAAAGTAGAAATTAGTAACTGTGATTAATCCAAGCGACGGTTTTATGCTGACAGAAAGTTAAAGATATAATTAAGTACAGTGAAACAGTAGATATATTAGTGAAGAAGCGTTATGTCGCAATATAATGGCGTTATTAATTTGATAGATTTTTGTGCATTCTAACACATTTTAAAACACATTTGAAAATTCTATAAACAGTAATAATTAAAAACAGAAATTAAAGAAACAGCGAAACTTGATAAATAAAAAAGTTCCTTAACAGAAATTTAAAAAGACATACATCAAACTAATAAAATTAAAACATTAAAAGATTTTCATTATTTTTATTGTATTATATTTTATCAAATTATCAAAAGTCCATTATTTATTTTAAATTATTATTTTTATTAAATTTTTATTAATTAAGGTGTAAATAAATAGTAAAATCTTATTTAGTGTTATTAATTAATTGATATTAATATTTAATTATACATGTTCTTAATTATACATTCAAAATTTTAGGATTATAATAAATCTTATATTCAAGTTCTTCCGAAAATATACTCCCCTCTGTATTTCGATATTTTGATTGAATGACTCAATAGTTGATGTTGTAAGTATTAGTCATTTGTTATTAATCCCGCGAGAAATACAGTCTCTCAATAGAGTCTCTTCAAATTTTTTGGAAATCAGGTTGTTTCCCTTCTTATTAAATTATTCCTTTTTTCTTCTAAATTAAAATAGAAATAATTAGTTCGCGATATTAAGTGATATCCGAGGAATATTAATACGCCAATTAAAATGACATTAAATTTAAACGATGAAATATAATCTACGCAAGTAGAATTTTAAGCGCACCGATAATATATAAGATATGCTGTTTTACCAGCTTTCATCTGCTCTCTGAAACTAAACATAAATTTTCCTAACCGGATTCTCGGTATTCAACTATATATAATTTGGAATTTAAAATCCATATTTCATCATTGTGACATTTGTGACACATTAGGTTTGTCATTTACATTTCGAACAATATTACGATTTTGGAGTCGTCTTCGATCCTAATTTATAGTAACTTATAGTAACGATGATTAATTAGACAGATGATTAAAATGTGCATCCTTTTTGTACGATATGGCTAATAATGTTTGCGATTCATGAATAGTATTTGGATATATATATATATA
>NW_017259590.1:940304-947423 GCF_001594045.1 Atta colombica
ATAGTACTCTCAGAAAGTATCCGGACGTACATTCCCACGAGTATAAGGTAAAGGTACTTTCGTTACGCGAGCGATCTTGCAATAAGTTTCCCTTCCAGCTCAAGAGCTAGGTAGGGTAATTGAAATTGTGTCGAGTAAATGTTACGATTTTTTATGTTTACTGTGTGAAAATCTTATTGAATGAAAGCTTTTTCAGATTGTTAAAATAATTAATAGTTATAGTCGTAAAATGATTTACAATTATTGCGACGTCGAAGTGTCCTCACACTTGATTTTTTATTTCTTAAAAAAATGGTATATATGTACTAATGCTAAAAAAGGTAACGCCATAACAAGGAAGTAATTTGCAATCATTACAAACTTCTGCAATCAAATGCAGCTGTTGCACTGCAAGCAATTAGTACACGATCATTTTCATAGTACGTCACATTCATTTATGTACAATTCTCTCTCTAAATATCTTTCAAATCCTATTCGAGCTGTTTTGAAATGTTAGCTTATCTTTGCTTCAATTTGCGAAAAAGTAAATCTATAATTTTTATGAAGTATAAAGTACACAGTTGGAAATTTATGCTAAATTTAATTCATGTGTCTTAAATGATCCATCCAAATTTTTATACTAATTTAAATTTTAACATAAGATGGATATGTTAATAACAAATGTATTTTATTAAAAAATTAATATAAAAAATACAGACACAATTTGTAAACAAAAATTATGGAAGCATATTTCTTCAATCAAATTAACATTTAGAAACTAAATTAACATTTAGAAATTTACGTTAAATCAACACACATATACATTTACATCTTTTATTCATTTATCCTAGAATTCACAATTTGATAAGGTTGCGAACTTGATCGAGAAATAAGAAACAAATTATTGAAAGAAACGTCCATTTCAACTATGTCTTAAAAATATGCATAATAAGTTAAAAACTAGTACATACTTCTTTTTATTCGCTAACCTGTCCTTAATTAATGGTTTTTTTATTATGACAACTCGATGTCTATCTTTGACATATTATTAACCCATTCTCGCCCCGAAACAAAGAATAGATTGATAGATGTTCTTTTATTTATTAGTTTTGAAGTTCGACAGTATTTATATATGTTTATACGTTTTTTATATTTATATACGTTTATCTTACAACATTTATACACGTTTATACAATATATTTATATACATTTATACAATATATTTATATACATTTATATACAATATACTTATATACATTTACCTTTGATGATCAATAATTCATTAATATCTAGATCTATATAAGGTTTGTGAAATGTATTTTTAGTTTGCTGGTCTTTTATTATTAATCCCTATTCATATACAATCGATTGGAAATATTTCGATTTTTCATCATTTTTGTATGCGTCATGTTTCACACAATACTTTATTTAAATTATCATGAAAGAAAATTTTACTGCGCACGCTGAAAAGATTCCGTGCAATCGAAATATTCAATACCCTGATTACATTGTTTGACAAAAAAAATCAAGATTAGTGATTTCCCGTAATTTTTTGGATAAAAGATGTAAAAATAATCCTTTTATAATTTTAATTACAAATTTCTCTAAATTGTGGCTTGATAGAATAATTTTAAAGACAGATTCGTATTTAGCAGCCAAAGAACTAAAAAAATGACTAATTTTGTTCTGGAGTTATGAAAATGTCACTTTTTATCATTCAGTATTATGTATCAGATTAATAAATTAATTTTCTTTTTGTAACATCTTATTTGTTCATTGTTGACCTCATTTTTTACATATTGTTCACAATTTACATTTTAAAACATTATTTTTGTTAGTTACTCACTTATTCATGACTTATATTATTTTAATATTTGAAATGTTAAATTAGTTGAATAAAATATTCAAACAATGTAATCACGTTATGTTAAATCAATCATCAGATACCGTTAAAAATTCAATATAAAAATTTTAATTAATAAGGTTCCATTTTTATACAAACACAAAATATTTTTACTGTATATAACCCTATGTGTAGCATTTCTATTCTTAAGATTAGAATTGTTGCGGAATGCAAATATATTTTTTCTGACTCTTTTGTCAAGAAGGGGCGGACAAGTCATTAGTGCGCTAAATGTGATTTCAGAAAATCTCTGTAACTTTGTCGTGATACTAGAAGATTATATGTAACAGCTGTGCCCCCCTGAATATGCATCTTGACGCATGGTTTGAACAAAACCTTGTCCCAAGGCATGTAATATCGTAATATTTCTTATGAGATATAAGCTACTGATGTAAGATATAACAATACATCGTTTTCGCGATATATGTGTAACCAGGATTGTTTATAGTTTTCCATTTATGCAAGAATATAGTTGCAACAATGAATTGTGAAATCTAGTTCTTGATTTAATATTCAGAGGAATTTAGATGGAGGAGAAAATATTATTCTATGTTTATAAGACGATTTTCGTGAATTAAACACGATATAAATGTATAAATTCTATTTCATTCTTCTAACTTATTATAATAGAATATAATATATTAATTAATTTTATAACATGTCTACACGAAACTTAAATGTATCACACGATAATCACAGGTAGAATTTTTTATAAACATGAAAGTATCGAAATTCTATGTTGAAACGAAAATTTACTTGTATTATATTTTAAAAAAGACGAGAGACGTATAATATAGTGCGAAAAAATATATTTCACAGCCCATTAATTAGCAAGGAAAGATACCTTCGAAATATTCTTTATCCGAACAAGACATTTACTAGAAAATTGTGGATATATAAAAGAGCTCTGACAAATCGCACACTATTTTCTCAATAAATATATATGAGATAATCGAAGCATTTTTATAACAACAATAAAAAGCTTGTCGTTAAAGAGATGGAGAGACGGATATGCCGGATATTGCTTTTCACATCATTCTTACGTCCAATCGTCCTTACAACATGTGATTACAACTTCTCTTTCATCCACCTTTCGCGCGTCCTCCCGCGCCATAATAGTCTTCGGAGACAGTGGAAAGAGATGGCGAAACTTCACAATGTGGAACGTCATCAGCGGGACTTATGAAGGATAAGTTGTTCAAACCTCCGGAAACTGAGTCCTACTTAGGATTTATAGCACTGCAAACTTCTCATCTCTCAGCAAGTGCTGATGGCTGCTCATTTATTTATGTCTTCATAAAGGATTTTGTATTCTTTCCAGTAGTAGCGTGGTGGCTATTATGTAACGCGCAGAATTATTAATGTTATATCCTTTTTTATTGATTATTGTATGAAAGCATATGCTTGATTAATATTATTATTAATCGATGCGTATTTTTGATGAGTAATATAAATATTCCTTGTTAAAAAAATTGAATATTTGTCTTGCTATAAAAATTTATCTGAACGTCGTTTCTTGCTGCAATTTTTAAAATTTGAATATTAAACTTGATAACGAAATTTCTAGGCAAGATTCTATTGATGTAAAGACTGGAATTAAAGCATTGAATTCAGAATTATATTAAAATAAAATCGGAATTTTATTTAAATAAGATTTTAATATGCGCGAAACGCATAATTATTATGTTTAATAAAAGGATATAAAAGAAGTATAGCGCAATGATATTTTTGTTAAAGAAATATTCATTTTGATCTAGTCGAGAAATTTCTAGGTAAATTTTACACGTGCAATTTTTCAACTCGCATAGCTCTTAAGAAAATTGTGATTTGCTTCGTTTCACAATTGTAATAACGGAGAGAGATAGAAATACAGAAACGACCCTGGGAAAAATTTTTGATTGAAGACGAAACAAATCAATAGATTTTGATCATATACGAAAAGAAGACGGTTTTGTTAAAGTCTAAATATTTAATTAGATACAGATTTAAAAATAAAATTTGTTAGATCATCAGAATAATTTCTTATACTGGTTGCTAGAATGTTAAACTTTTTTGTAGTATTGCTCATTATGTTTGAATTCTACATAATAATTTTGATAATCCAATAAATTTTCAGATTTGTATCTAAATTAAATTGTTACACACTTTAGTAAAATCGTTTCTTTCCGTATATCAATCAAAATTCTAATTAAGATAATCAGATTATAATAATCCAGTTGAGATAATCAGATAACTAGAACTTCTGATTGATATGATCAGGATCTCCTGATTCATTCATTTTTCAATCAGAAATTTTTCTCATTAAATAATTTGCATCAAATAAGGCGACATAATGATGTTAAAGTTGATATCAAGGTTTCGCTATTGCGAAAAGCAAATCCTGTCACAAACAGGATTTCTCTATTGTAAGCACTTCCGAAGAATGCACGCGGGGAATAGGACTCCTTTTACTCACTTACCTCATTATACTTGGTACCTAACTTAAATCAAATAGTAATCCCTTATTGTGAAACTTAATGTAATATCTCTGCCGGTGACCGAATTGCTTTTATACCACTTGTTATACTCTGCTGCAACAAGTAGCGGCAGTAGACAAGTGGATTTAATAAAAATCGATGAGAATTTATTTGTGGTGATTTAATTTATAAAACTCAGGGATTTTTTTAACAATTTATCAGAAATAAAGAAAGAGTTTATAAATTAATTAGTTTAGAAAAAATCAATTGAAAAATTTATATTAAATTTAACGCATCCCGTGTTCTAAACAGTCCATCCAAATTTTCATATTAATGTTACATGAGATAAATCTAAATATTAGAAAGAGATACAAACATTATGTAAAAATTAACACAAAGAATGTAACACTTCGATATAGTTTGGAAATAAATTGTGAAAGCATATTTGTTCAATGAACATTTAAAAAATTTTAAATTTACACGTACATTTATTTTTTATCTTAAAATTTATATTTTTAAAATATATAGTCTTTGTATTATTTGTTTACTTATAAATTTGTTATTTTAATACTAATAAATGTTAAATATTAATTTAACAAAATATTAAAAAATAATAATTACGTTATATATGTTAAATTAACATTCAGATAAATTTAACATAAATTTTAGTAAGGACCGGTTTAACACAAATATAAAATGTTTTTTTTTATTGTGAACAAGCAAATAGTCGAGCTTTCAAAATAAGTTATGGAATTCAATTAAGAATATATAAGAATTCAGTTAAATCAAAACTTGCATATAAAATAATATAAATGAATAATGAAATTAACAATCGTTTTGAAGCATTATCTTTGCGAAATTCTAAGAGATGCAAATATTTGACTTCTTTTACCATGACTCGATAAGAAAGGTACATGCTATTGAATAATGTGAAACGAGTTTGTTATATTATCATTTGTTGTATTATTGACAATATATAATTGACAATATCAAGGAAAGATAGAAAATAGATATAATATTTTTTTATGCACGATTTACGATTGACACAAAAAATAAAATATAACATTCTTTTCTCTGTCTCTTCTTATTTCTTAACTTCTTATTTGTATTTCTCACAAACGTGTAGCGCGTGACATCCAGTGAATAGAATTCACTTTAACTTGGATGTTAGTTTGTCGGTAACATTGTTTGCGATACAAAAAAATTTGTTAATTTAATGAAGAAATAACTTAATATTAATTACTGTACGTAATTATAAAACGCTTGAAATATTTTTCTGGAATAATAAGAATATCCAACATATAAAATATAAAAAATTTTTTTATTGAAAAATATAAATTTTCTTAGCATCCGAAAAATATTCCAAAATAAAAATTTGAGAAATTTTTTCAAAAATAATATAATTATGTGGAATTTTAGGGACTCCGGAAATTTATATAAAAATTCTGCAAAATTGAAGAATTCTAAGAAAAATTTTCACCAGGATAATAATATTTTATAAATAATTCTTGATTAACTTTAATAAAATGAAATTAAGTTTCTATAAAAAGACATTTGTATTTCATTTTTTACAATTTTAATCTTTCGAGTGTATATACATATAAAAGTGCAGATATACTTACACATCAGTAGGTGTGTTCAACATTTGAAACTCATTTATCGTATTCATCGTATAATAATTACACAAAAAGTGGAATTAATATTCGCTTATGATAAATATATTTTTATAAAAAAGAAAAAATATAAAACACATCTCTCTCTCTCTCTCTTTCTCTCTTTCTCTCTCATTCTTTCTTTTTCTTTCCTTCACTAGCTTTATTAGGACTTTAGTGTTTCGACCTTTGCCGACTTAATTTCGGCGCTGCAAAAGTGCAACAAGATAAAAATACTGCAAGATGCCGATATTTTCAGACTGGTTCGACTTGACATTCCGTTTTCGATTCTTGCCTTCGTTTGAGCTTGCTCTGTATCTCCTGCAGTGTCTTGCCCTTCGTCTCCGGCACTACGAAGTACGAGAAAATCGCGGACGCAGCAGTGAAGCATGAGAAGGTCCAGAAAGTCACGGCCTGGCCCATCCTGCACTCCATGGTTGGGAACAGCTTGGTGACAGCAAATACTAGGCTCCAGTGCACTACTATAGACAAGCTGCTGGCAACACCCTTGGTTTCCGGCGGAAATATCTCACTTATTATCGTGAATGGCACGGATCCGAAACCGATCGAAAAGACAATGTTGAAGAGAGCGAGGCTAGTCAGTGGCAGCCAGCCAAAAGTACTCATGTCATTTCCTCCATCCTTGAGCTTGAAGTAATAACCCAAGACGCTCAGACAAATGGTCATCATTGTGCCGGATATTATCAGCAACGGCTTCCGACCAAATCTGAAGAAAGAAGAGACGAAATTACAACTATATTGCTATTACATTTAATTTTAAGATATTTGGAAAAATTTGTGAGATGTTTTCATTCTTTTCTTAAATTTGAAGTTTAGAATTGAATAAAATAATTCGATATCTACTTCATGTAATGTAAAAAGAAGAAGAAGAAAAGAAGAAAATAAGACGGAATATATATAAGCTCATTGGCTAAAATCGTTATTTCTATCTAAATTTTCGTGAGAACAAAAAACTTGTATAATTTTTTTTGTTTAAGCTATCAATAGAAAGATGAAAAATCTTTTCTTTTTTAAAAAGTTTATTGTTTTAATTAATGAAACAGTGTATAATATGTATATGGCAGCAGAAATACAATTTTTATATATTTATAATTCTATATATTTAATA
>NW_017259590.1:947523-951862 GCF_001594045.1 Atta colombica
TACACTCTACTAATCAAAGAGCTAAAGAATCCAAGGATTTTAACATCTTTTTTATATTTTTAGTTATAGTTACTTTTGCATATCAGCTCATGTAATTTGAAGATCGCTACATTAATTCCAAGATTTTAAAGAGATTCACGAAAGTTCTAATCCGATTTTCAAATATCATATCTTACCTATCGATTACGATAGCGACGAATATCGTCATTACGACTTCAGTGAACCCGATAATGATGGTCGCTAAGAAGGGGTCGATCGTACTGTTCGCTGCTTGAAAGATATTGACTGTATAGAATAGAACCGCATCTATGCCGCACAGTTGCTGGAAGAACATGAGTCCCACACAGGTGATAGCAGCCCTACGTCCGGCTTTGGTTCCAACGAGATCCTTGAGGCCGCCCGACAAGTTCTCCATCCTATTAACATCGTGTTGAAGAACAGCTATCTCTTCTGTGACGTCGTAATGCGGTCCCCGCAAGATCGTCAGCACCTTGATGGCTTGGATTTTACGATTCTTCTGTACCAACCACATTGGGGATTCCGGCAAAAAAGGCACGCCCAAGACGAAGGGCATCAAAATGGCGCAACAGGCAAAATTAAAGATTACATAGGAACAGTATGCGCCCGCCACGTATGAAAACATGATTCCCAAGGAAAAGAACAAGGGAAATAAAGCACCTAAAGCACCACGAATCGATGGTTGGGCGATTTCGCTGGTGTAGACTGGTACGAGGACACAGGTCGCCCCGGCACCGATCCCACCGATGAACCGGGCAACATATATACTGTTGATGTTCCTAATCGTTAACAGGGTAAGCCAGCCTATAGTAAACGGCACAGCTGTTAAAAAGATGGCCCATTTCCGACCGATTCGATCAGCGATTTTACCAGTCGGCACGGCACCCATGATGGCACCCAGCGCCAACAAGGACGTTATCCATGAGATCTGATCCTCGGATAGTTCCGGAAGGAAGGATTCCGCTGATGTGAGATATGGCAGGATCGGCGACGTCCAACCAAGCGTTATGCCGGCCTGCATGCCACCTAGCGCGGCTGCACATTAACAGCATGCTTTCATCGTTGGAAGAAAGATTTTTTTTTTTTTAATTTAAGAGAATTATTGCTGTCAGTACGCGAGATTTTTGTCAGTTAAAAGAAAGTGAAAATTGTTGATTTAAATTATTCAAGATCAAAATAATACTAAAAAATGTCTTGAAAAAACATCTTATTTCGATTACTCATATTTAAATTAACAAATCTGTATTTTATTCATTAAAACGAAGCGTGGAACATATGCTAAATAATTTAATTAATTGAAAAAAATATATTTTGCACCTCCATAGTACATATCTCTAAAGGATGTTATAAAGATATTTAGAGGACATCCATATTTTTAAACATCTTAAGGATACGTTTGTATATTTCTCGAATAAAGTGAGATATTACATAATGAGATATTACACAGTGGAAGAATAATGCACAGAAATTTCATTGCAACAAATCTCTTGTTTATTCATTTATCAAACTCCATAGGAATAAGATAACCACTTAAAGATCATATACAAGTTTCTCGTAATAAACATTGTAGCTACGGATAAGTTGTTGATTCAATTGTAGGCAAGTCTGTAAGTCGACCACTTTAGATAATATCGATACCGCGAGACAATCTGTCGACTACAGTATACACACACACACACACACACACACACACATACACACACACACACACACACACACACATATTATGCAATATGAGAGAAGTTTGATTTTGTGACTGATTGATCTTATTATTAGTTAAATGATTGAGTTTCTTTGTATATAAGGGGAGGCTAGTATTTATATTCTCCGTATTTTTAATTTTACAATATTTACAAAAAGTGTAACAATAAAATTCCATTCAATTTTAATTTACTTTAATTTAATTTAGTTGTTATCGCGTTCTTTTTACTTATCGGCACGAATACAGTGATATGATATATATGTTTACTTATAATCAGGTTTGGATAAGTTAATGTTCTTTTTAAATTAAGTTAAAGTTAATGACTTATAAAATTAAATTAAAAGTTGAAGGAACAAGAAATTAACTTAATAAAAGTTAAGATTAAGTTAAAAATTAATGCATTTAAAATTAACTAAATTAAGTTATTAACTTTTTAACTTTTTAAGTAGTTACTACCCTGGTTCATATATATGTACACACATAATGTATAAATTTTGAACTGATGAAGATTTCATGAAGTTAAAACGTATCGAATAGAAATATGAAACAAAATATGTATTATAATTATTTTCTAACATCTTTTTTTGCTCAGTTATTCGGTGATTTAAATATTGTATTTTATCGCTATACAATGTAACAAGCCTTATTTTTATTATAATTTCACAACTAAATAACTTTACAAAATTTGACCACTTAAAATTCGTTGTCAGTTTATCAGATTTCTGATAAGAAAATACATATTATCTTGTACACAATGTTAACTCTTATTATAGCATATTGAATCTCTCTTCAATCACACTATAATATTCAAAACATTATAACATCCATGATCCAATGATTAATATTAGACATAAATAATATTAGACATTATATAAAATCATATTTTATATAATAAAAGCTAACGCAAAATGAATTACATTTAGTTTTGAGATTGAACAGACGTTATAATTTTAATCAAATATAACGTGAATCATAAAGCGTTATTATTAATTACATTGAATTCCGCATATATTCCATAATAAAAATTTAATAAATTATATCATTGGTATGATAAAGCAACACCTCTCTTTCTAATTTTTATTCTATTTTTATTCTAAAGTAAATAAGACATATAAATAAAATGATAAATATTTCTCGTCTCTTGCATGTAATATTTATTCTATAAAGATTTCGAATTTTAGTAATTGATTTTGACGCACCATAACATTTGATTTCTCTTTTAATAAAGCACTAATTTGACGGTTAGAAATGAATTTTATTGCGAGTATAATAGAGTATAATCCATATTACTTATAAAAAGACAGAATTACTTTTCCTTTCTTCAACAGCTTTATCATCATTAACTCACAATAGAATATATGTCCATAATTCAAAGTATTTAACTCGAGCTTTATTTTTCGCAGGTTACAGTCCATCTCTTTTAATTTAAGAAATATGAAGGGGATGTCAATTAAGAATGTCATAAACGTAATATTGAATAATAATTAAAATGCGAAGAATACGTTATGTTAACAGAAATGTCAAAGAAATACGTGTCAATATGTATCTTTACAGAAATTTAATTTAATACTAACTAATATTGAAAAATAGTGATTAATTATTTTGAGTATTAAAAATACTTTTGTTCATTGTTTAATAAATAATTGGTCACTATTAAATTTCTGTAAGTATTAAATTGTCAAGTAGATATTAAATTTCTGTAAGGATATTAAAAATATGTATCGATATTGAGTTAAGGAGTAACTATGTAGATTTTCCCATATACAAAACAACATTTGCCTTTTCTTACTCACCGCACAAAGTGACTAAAAATTGAAAGCGCTTTTCTCCCTTGCTGAAAGAATCCGAATTATTCGATTCTTGTGACACGTGAGGCTCTTCTTTATCCGGTAAGATAACCAGAAGAGATTTTGAAATTGCATCATTGATCCGTGCCGTCATACTGGTGTCCATCGTCAGGAGGAAA
Organism: Atta colombica; assembly: GCF_001594045.1. Classification (NCBI taxonomy): domain Eukaryota; kingdom Metazoa; phylum Arthropoda; class Insecta; order Hymenoptera; family Formicidae; genus Atta; species Atta colombica. The sequence goes on from NW_017259590.1 coordinate 951,210, forward strand.
TGAAATTGATTGATGAAGACAAAGAGAAAAGGAACGATCCTCGTCGCGAAGAAATCAGTTTATCACGTTTATCACAAATATAATAATAAACTGTCGCGAAATAAATAAAGACAAAAATTACGTTCTGTACTGCGCCTCACCTGTTCTCCGCTCGTTACACCTATGCGCGTGTATATATCGCTTCATCAATTTATATTATCTCGAACAAACGCTTATCACTTCATCGTTCCCAGAAAAGCGTTCGATACCACCCGCGTATCATTCGTGATTGTTAGGAATACCGCCAACGACATATACAGACATTCTGTCCGTAACTTGAAGCCGGAAATTGACAGTTTATGTGGCCTTTAGGACCCGTCATGTCTTTTTCTATTTTAATGAGAGCAGTGCGATAGAGTGAAATAGCACGGGTCCTAAAACGCCACATAAACTGTCAATTTCCGGCTTCAACCCCCACCACTGAAAAACATGGGAATACTTGGTCTATGTATATATGTCGTTAGATGCCGCAGATACTTTATCTGCCGCGTGTGAAAGATGATATGACTTTAAAATCGATATGGCTTAAGAATAAGAATCTATCAATCTTAATTGAATCTGTAATGCTAAGCTTTTGTTTTTCTTTGCAATCTACGTTTATATATATATATATA
>NW_017259590.1:951962-970353 GCF_001594045.1 Atta colombica
CACACACACACACTTAACGTAGCAAACATATTTATCTTAAGTAGCAGTTATCTTCTATATGGAATTTTATGGCTCCGTTATTCAATTTAAATTAGAGTAATAATGAAAAATCGAAGTAATAATTTTACAGATTTGAAGATGCTAGTAGCATTAAAATTAAATTATTAGCATTAAAGATTTAATTTTACTTGGGGGAGGGGGGAGGAGTAGAATATTATTATTTTATTTGATTATGTTGTAAGTCCGGAAGCAATCAAAGCTCAATGAATGCACTCACAATTAATATTATATATTGATCATTAAATAATGTAATTTTTATATCTAATATTTCACCTTAAAATTACAAGAAAACAACGAATCATTTCTGAGTAACACGTTACTTTTTAAAATTAATATAACTAATAGCGGTAATGAATTTTATTTAAATACTTTTTCAAAACGATAAGGATAATGCGAATTTATAAAAATTTATAAAGATCATTGCAATCATTTAAAAACTTTGATATATAGGTTTTTAGTCCTTAAAATCATTTTTCTCGAAAGTAAAGCATTGCATAAGAAAGATTTTGGATTCTTTTCTATTTTTCATAAAAATTATCTTTTTTTCAATTATATTATCATTTTTGGAAATACATATATTAGTAAAAAAATCGTACGTCAGCAATATTTAAGTTAAAAATTTCTCTTTAACATGTTTTGTGATCTTGAAAATATTTGCGAATAGAAGTGAAATTAGAGACATTCCTTACTCGCGAGAGGTGAAAAGAGAAACATATGAGTGAAGAACTAATGTTTGTTAGAAAGTCACTATTTAAGAGTTTAAGAATTTAAGAATTTTTGTACTTTTTCTACTAGTTGTTAAGATATTAGCAACTTGAAATTTATTATAAATTTAGAGAAAGAATATTTCACGTTTTTTGAATTAATTTTTATTAAATTTTTACCTCTGATACATTAACTAAATACATTAAACTAAATATATTAAAATTTAATATAATTTTTACGTAATATATATGACATAGAATTAATTTTTAAGAAAGTAATAGAAATGCAAAAAATATGTTATTTATGAAAAATTTAAAAGTCTTAATTTCACTATTTTTTTCTAAATGCAAGTAAATATATTCTGTAACGCATTATTTTTGAAAATAGCCATTTATTTTGCAGAATTTTTACCTTTATATTGATGTCTTTATAATTGGCGTGACACACGAAATGTGTTCATTATTTGTTATTTTGCAAATTTAGCGCGTCAGACGAATACTTATTACTCATGCGAAGTATAATCAGACGAAAGCTAAATATGAAGTTAAGACGCGTTAGGAATCATAACGTGACAGTCCACTTTTGCAAGACAAAAGCTTTGCTAAAGAGGACAAAGATGTATACATAATCTTGAGAATATTAAGCATTAAATTTTTAAGATGCATATTCCGCTTTGTCTTTAAATCAAAATTACAGCAATATTTGTTGTCTTAATATTAATTTTAATATTTTAAAATTTAAATTTTATATATACATATTTACATTTATATTCGAAAATATTCCAAGTTCAAGCCTTATCGAGTTAGTAGTAAAAAAAACATAAGTGTTATTTATAAGAAGACAGTCTACTATAGAAGACAATATACTATATAGATAATACTATATAGATAATAAATATTCGCGTTTGTTATTGCAATAATAAATCATCTATCTAATAAAATAAATAACATTTATTTTATAAAGTAATTTTTAATTTCGCTTCATATCAGTGTAATGATATTAAGTTTCGTATATATATATTCTTCTTTTATCAATAGATAGCAAATTGATAGTGCTTAATATATCTAAAGGAAAATTCAGGTGAGAGCATAAATGTGTATATAAAAAAAATAAGTCTCTGCATATACCAATACCTTGTAATAACAAATATGTCAATATCTACTTCTGATGGGCGTTGTCGACGATGAGATATCGAATCATTATCTCACTTCATTATAGACGATCCATATTTGTCACCATTGACGCACAGACTGGCGTATGCAAATGATGCAATAACGTATTTACATATCTCGCGCGTTAAAAATAGAAATTGTTATTCAATTATCCTTTGTTCATGTAACTTCTCTTTATATGTGACGTTTCGGTATTTCTGTAAAACGTAAGCTTGGAATTGATAGTTTAAGCAACATATTCAGACAGTCAAACTATGATATTAAAGAAGGAAAATTTCTTAACATTAACAATTAAGGATTATGATTATAAATGTAATTTATAATACTTTTGTTATTATTATATACTTAAGATTGTACTGAGGATGATCTAAAAGAAAGGTTGAATTTATATCACAGATTATTACTAAGAAATTGTAATAATTTATTACATTTATTAATTATAATTTATTTGTATTTATATTTACATTATGATACATACAACTAGTGTTGGCTCTCATTGACATTATTATTGACTATGAAATAGAAATAACTATAATTACGATAATAACAATGCGAATTTGTTATGATGATAATATAATACCAGAGTTGTAATAGTTATGACGGGTTAAAAAATCATTCATTACTTTGTAATTTATTACTTTTTTAATGTAAGAGTTTAACCTTTACAGCATTACTCATTATTTATTACTTTTTTCAATAAGTTACGCATAATGGTGACAATTTATTTTTCAAAGTGACTTTTCTAATCTTAGCTTAACTTTATCATTACAGTCATAAAAAATTGCAATATCATTATCAAATTGTGTATTTATTATAAAAAGTAACTGTAAAAATAACGAAAATATAACTCTTCCATTCTTTTTTTATTTATTACTACTTTATACTACTTACTTTGTGAAAATCTAATTGTTATTAAAAAAGGATTTTTTTTAACTTAGAATTTAAAAAAATTACAAAAGCAGGTTATAAAACTATAATTGCTCTTTAATTCGAAGAAGATTTACATTGATAGCATATCAGTTTAAAGCTTAGCTATTAACATTTTTGCGGGAATAATTTGAGTCTTAGTACTTAATAGTCGACTTATTCTCGTTGCTTACGTATTTACATTTATTTATCGTGAATTTGATTTTACATTAGATGTCTTTATCTTTAATTTTGCAAAATGACAATATGTAATTAAAAAAAATAATAATAATTAAAAAAACTTAATAAATATTTGTTTGAATATTACAATAACTAATTAAATATTTACTAAACATATTTATTTGTAAATATATAGCGTATTCCGCATGTCAGGAGTCCATCTAAAAATGCTAGGAATTGCTAGGAATTTTTTAAATGATCATGAAAACATATTCAACATGTTGAACATGAACATATTGTATAACGTTGAAGGTCAAAAAAATAAATATTATGTTGTGCATTTAAGATATTGTATTTTGTTACAATTTTGTTTAAACTTTAAGGAGTACAACATAAGTAATTTCCTCTTTTTTTCAATGTAAAAGTAAAATCGCTTATTTACTCCTGTAAAACATAATTGTGATTTTATTACATCAGTCCAGATATATCTTATGTATATGTGTTGTAAAAATATGAAAGTTTTCTTTTACATTTTTCGAGGATATATCGAGAGTTAAAATATGAAGGCTGTGCAAATACATCCCATCTTATCTATCTTTACGTTAATCTTCCCTGTTACGTACGTATAACTGTCTAACTCCAGTTATAACTGTCTAAAACTTTCTCTAAAATTATCGAAACACTAAATTTATTGAACTTATCATTAATGTAAAAGAGCAAAGATTGAATGATGCAAGAAGAACGATTGCAGAAAATATTTTATTGCATTTTATTGCAATAAATTGCAATTTATTGCAATAATTTATGTGATACAGTTTACTATAACCTGAAATTCATGATCTTCAAAGATCTTGAACGCAACTATAATTTAAAACGAATTTATTAGTCGACTCTTCTACTTATTATTTATATATTTTTCCTGAAAATGAAAAGTAAGCTTTTTTGCAATGAAAAAATGTAAAAAATGAATGAATCTCGTACAGAATATAGATCGCACTTAGATGTATTTAAAAATATAATTATATTTGTAGAAATAAGCAAACAGGAATAATATTAGTAGAGTTTTAGAAAAATATTTATTAAATATTAAATAAATGGCTTGGAATATTAAATATTTCTGCTATAGCATGTATAACTATCATTAAAAAATGATAAAAGAATTATAATATAAGTATCATCAATAAAATGTGCGAATTTTTGTGACGAAAATGTGGATCATAAAATGTGAGGCACAAGGTAAAGAGTAAGATTAGGCATATCATATAATTCTGCAAACATCAATCTTGTGTGATTAATTAATAAATCTTAACATTATCAACAAATATAGAGTAGGCTCTGTAAAATGATTAAAATGATACAGTTTACAATAATCGCCATTTGTGTCCTCATTAGATTGCAATGCAGAAGTTTATATTCTAAAGTAGTAATAATCCAAGTTAGCGATGAAATGCTGGGTGATTCTTTGATTAGATTCAGACATATAGAAATTAATACGATACTGTTTGTCCTCTATTACTACTACTATTAACTGAGATAATACCAAGAACGAAGCGTCGAAAAGCTTATCTAAAACGACAAACCATCTTTCAAAATTGAACGGAAAGAAAATCAGAGATAAAATTGAGTTGAGCTCGAAGTTGATGTAATTTTTTCAGTTTTTACAGTTCCGGAGGAAGTACTTTATTTTTATTCCTCACGCACGCAGAGTTCAATACGTATGTCCTTTAACAGTGCATCCGGTGTAACCGATATCAATGCAATGGGAAGTGTGATGACCTCATTAATCAAGAATCAAGGTAAACACGATCTTTTGTCTTGCATAAAAAGCCTTCGAAGATATCGCCGTAAAGAAAGAGAGAAATAAATACAGAGTACGAGAAGAAAATTTTTTATAAAAAAGTAAAAAAGAATTTTTTTTAATTAAAAAAATATATACGTACACATATGTAAAATATCTGTAGGATATATTTATAATATTTTTTTGCGATATTCTGTTATATATGGAACAAATAATTCGATTTTTAAATAAATAATATCTTGAATGCTTTAAAGAATAAAAACATGGACAGGCAACACAACTTGCCGTTTATCATATTTCCTGATAATAAGAAATTAACACTGAAATAATATCTACTATAGAATATCACGTGGGAAGAGACATGCACGTTAAAACGAAGAGACAGATTAATTGACCGTGCAACTTGATTTGTCAATAACGTATATGCTTGAATCTAAACCAAGCATTTAGTTTTTCAGTTTCTCTGCATTCAGAGAAGATCATAGAAGCTATAATATAAAGATAATGATAATAATGATAATGAGAATAATGAAATAATGATAATAATGACTATACAAGATTTAAAAATGGAATTGATGCGTATATAGTTGAACAAACTAATGTACATACATATATATATAATTGAATAAATTATTTAATTATCTCTTGCAATAACAATAAAATAATTTATTCAATTAAGTATATTAATTCTACATATAATGCTTATATAAAGTTCATCTTTAGTTTTTTTTTTTTTTACTATCATTAAGTATGTTTTTTTTTTCTAATTAACAGTATACAGAGTATACAAAAAACGTTGACATTATGATAAGGAAAAGCCTCATTTTTATATATTCCCTTTTCTTTTCATCTAAGTGTAGTTATAATTAAATTATGAATTATGTATATTTCTAATATAACATGAATATATCCCCTCTTTTCAGTCAAGGTTGCTTATTTGGAAGAAAAGAGAATATACATAAAGATAATTCTTAGTCGCATAATTTCTTAGCTTCATTTAGTTTCACTGATTAGCTTAGAGGTCGAATGCTTCATCCAGATACATATGTCATTGAACTAGTGTGGTGTATTAACGCCGAGTATTCACGCAGTAAATTCTTTGCGTTGCGAAAGCGTGACGGACGTGCAGGGCTTCGCACGATCGATCAATTGAACGTTATGGCCAGACCGTGGAAGAAATCACGAGGGATTCCTGACTCTCTGTGCCTATCTGCGTGACGATAAACCATGAGCCGCCCCCGTCGCACATGGCGCATCGCGATGAGTAACGTCATGGGCTTTCGTGTAAAGTCGTCGGTGGTAACGATTTAGTGCGGGTTTGTCGCGCATCGTTTGAGTGCATAAATACCCGCGGTATCCGCGCGCAGTTTTCACGTGAAAACACTCTTCTATCAATCATTCTCGATCATGAAGTTAATTTATGTACACTGAGAGAAAAGTGTTTGGTATTTATAATGTATAATTGCATGGTATAATAACTACATGGTATAATAACTATAAAAATGAAGTAAACTATAATTAATAAAAAATTAGTTTACTTCATTTTTATAGTTATTACCTCTGTACTGTTATATACACTCTAAAAAATTAGTGGATGGTTTAATAAATGTTAAATATAATTTTCACCGACATGACAATAAACACCAAGATGGGTTGTAAACCATAGTGTTAAATTCACATCATGTTGGTGTTTGCAATACAGTGAAAATTGTTAGGCAGTATAAATAAGTTCTCGAAGTTAACTTTAGATAGTGCTACCTACGAAGTATTTAAATATTCGCGCTTTAATTTGTTCATTATAATAAGATTAACCAACTTGTATTTTGAAAGCTATAACAATGCGCAGTTAGACAATTAAATACATTTTTAGTTTAATGTTTCACACTATTTTTGTTGCGGTAAAATCGCGACTGAAGCAATCAAAATAATTAGTAAGACTTATTAAGACAATATTGTACCGGAAATAATGTGCCAGGATTAATTTGAAAAACTTAAAAGTGAAGATTAATGTGAACAATAAATCATCATGCATTCTTTTGCTGCGACATTTCGTATGCTGAAGAATGGCAAGAAGTGATAAATTCGAAAGGCAAATACTTTGATTGAAATGTTTCCGACTTCTTTTATGTATTAATAGATATATCGAAAAAAAAACTGCAAGAATTTATTTATACTATTAAGTGTATAAATAAGTAATAAATAAAGACTGCATGGTGTTAAATCCAAACTTATTTTTTACAGTGTAGCAACAATTATATTCAAAAAAGAAAAAGTACATATATCAGCACCGGAAATAACTATAAATTACAGTTAAATTATGGCAATTGCAATTTTTTGTTGTCATGTTTTTTCTCTCAGTGTAGAATCCTGCAGTGCTTAATCTTATGCAACCGATTACGCGCATCGTTATTTTCATACAAGGATAATTGTATTCTCGGTGGTGATTGCTTCGTTGGCGTTGCGTTCAAGTATAGTCCGCACGCGCGGTCCATCGAGTTGTCAATATGAAGATCTTTCGCAAGATTTTTAGAAATAAAAAGAAGAAGCACATTGTGAACCAGAAGAAGCGGCGAACCACGAAAGCGAGAAACGCGAGCAGGATGCACGACGCGCACTTGCTGAAAGATGATTTCCTCTTCGGCACCGGTACGCGCCGTTCTAGACCACATCGACGTAAACACAAGGTATGTGCGAAGAAACGAGAGCTGAGTCTTGATGTCAGCGTTTGAGTCAGCGCATTCGTTACGCCGACGCGATGATATCGGTTGTAAACGACGTTTATCCGGTCTTGAGACACTGCGAACTTCTGCAATGGAAGAGGGAGAGGGGGAGGAGAAGGAAGGGGAGAGAGAGAGAGAGAGAGAGAGAGAGAGAGAGAGAGAGAGAGAGAGCGAGAGACGCATTTCCTCGATGATGATGAGGGAAACGTATTTCTTTCAGACTAGATTCGCGATGCTGGGAACTCAACATTCGAGCGTGTTGACGTCCCTCGAGAACAAGTTGAAACTCCGCGGTTGTAAGATTCTTCGTATAAATCTATTACATCTTTGCGGTGAACCGAAACGTTCGAGAAATGGTGCGGTTTGTGCGACACATTCATGCATCTATGTCGCGTAATGTACATACCTATGTGCGTGCGTAGCGTTGCATGAACCAGGGACTGTTTCTATCCGGCATTCCTATTCTTTTTCCGTTACATCCTCTATTTACGTTGCCGTTATTATTTAGGGTAACATACTTTCGCCATTAATATACATTGACTTACGATATATTTGTTAATCGCATTCTTAACACGTGACTCCAAGCACGTTCCGTGCTTTGCCAATGTTAGGTGATTCGCTCACCATGTCGCCTGAGTCACTGATAATCTGCGATATGTCTGTTTGTGTTTATTATAAAATACTAAAGAATTTTATAACACTGAAATTGAAGAACAAAAATTGTTATTATAGAAAAGAAGTTCTATAATATGTCATAACACACTGAGAGCAAAATTTTGGTATTTGTGACTGTAATTGTTTAATAAAATATTTTTGTTTTCTGAGATAATATATTGTTTTTAATATATAGAACTACATAGGTATTATTACACTATACTACTATACTACTATACATTACATTATAACATCGCATAATAATTATGAAAATCTCTCTTAACCATAATTATTTTACCATACAATTATAGTCATAATCATCAAAAATTTTTTCTCTCATTGTACATCAAATTATATATCCACGCATAATATCAGAAATTATTTTACAATTTCTTTTCATAGTTAAAATATCAAGCGAGCTGTACGGGAAGTTCACTAAGTATGGCTCAATGATGATTTACGCAGCACGGTGTTAATACGCTGTTTGAAGTTCGATTTTTTTCTCCAAGTACGCTCTATTTAGCAATCTGCAGCTAAATGCGATAACCCACCGGCTTCTTAACGTGAGAAAGACGTCGTCGTTTATCGTGAAAATGAGATGAGATGAAGATTGGACAGGCTATATTTGGTGTTTAATATGCGGCAAAAATACGAATCACGCTTTTTCTGCACTATGTGCGCGTGTCAGAGCGGACTTACGACTGTAATTTCACGGGAAATGACCACATAATCCGACGTATGAACACTAGATTGTACTCGCATGTTTGATTGCATGCCAATTACCATTCGCCGGTTTGATTTACCCTTCCTTTTTACAGAATGATACAAAACTTTATAGTTTTGCGTAAAAAGAAAGAGCAGAAAATCCCAAAAAGAGCATATATGTTTAATTATGGTGAACTGCTCTGTTCTTTTCCGGTTTTGAAATTTTCATTACGAAAATTCGAGTTTAAATCAACTTACTTTGACGCGTCTAATCAAAGACATTCTCGTGCACACATCGTTTTTTATAAATCGTTCTTATAAATATCTTTCTCTAAATATGAAAAATTGACAGTATTCCAAAATAAAAAAATGAAGAAATATTAAAGATAATGTTACTGCGCTTTAACGAATATATATTGAAAAAAAAATATTTGATATTTGTGATTATAATATTGCATGGAAATATAATTAAAGTTGGAAATTCCATTTTTATATTATTGCTATTAGTAATGATGTTAATAATAACAATAATTATATTTGTATATACAAAAAATATTATAAATAATATTAAGAAAAATGTCCGATTAAAAATAGACAAACTAGAAGATTCTGATTATATCAATCACCGTTTTTATCTTAACTAGAATTAATATATTTAACAAGAAAATTCTTTATTTCATCTATTTTTAATCAGAATTCAATCAGAATTAATCCAATTGAACATTTTTCAGTGCAGTAACACTGAAAACGATTGTAAATAATAATAATTTTTTTCGATGGCAAATATATATATATATTATATTTTTTTATATACGTATATGTAACCATAAATATAATTAATATTACTAACATTATAGTAGTAATAATCATAAAAATGAAGCTCCTAATTATCCATAATTATTTTATTATGCAATTATAATCACGAATATCAAATATTTTTCTCTCATTATCAATGCACTATAGATAGCATATTTCTAATCTACAGTGTCGACAAATGTGAAATATACAATCTACCTTTCGCAACTTTCCAGCCGCAGTAATAATTATCGTGTAATACTTTTACCTTGTTAACACTTTCAACGCCGCTTCTTTTCACTATTAAAAATTTATATACCCGCCAAAAAGAAGTCTGTCACTGTGTTTATTAAATTGAAACTTTTAATTGAAGATCGAAAACTCTATCTTGAGAGAATTCTGTAATATAAGAAAAATGTGTCCACTTGTATTATAGCTAATACCCAAACAAAATATTATTTTGATTTTCACGCCTACTTAAGAACCTCAAATAATTCTATTTCCACTCTTATCTTTCACTTTCACTTTTTTCAAATTCCGAAATGAACTTTTTTCAAGTTCCAAAATAATATAAAAAATATTGGGGATAAAATGTAGGGGAACTATTGATATATCACCTCTACTTCTTTACACAATAACCGCAGTTGTTTTAGTTAGCATTACTAATCGCATTAAGTGTATAGGTAAATGAATGAACAAGTGAAAATGTGTGGAGGTCAGCGGACAGCTATACAATGTGTCCTAGAAACTCGAGGAAAATTCCGCATTCTCCAGACAAAAACAGCTCAATAATAATGTAGTTTAGAACCACTTTATTGCGATATTTTATTCTTGAGATCGTTCTAATTTCTTGAGATCTTTTATGATTTCGAGATACTGTAGTTATTTCATTAGTTGGATGAAAACTTAAACCGCTTAAAATCAAATTTATCATAATTTTAAATACAAAATCAAAATACCATTGTATACTTTATAATTTTTTTATAGAAAATAAGATAAAAAATATACCAAGATGTAGAAGATAAATTTCTTTTGATATTTTTATTTCAGAAGTTATAAGATTAGACTGCAAGTCTATGTACATTTTATTATTTCGTTCCAAAAAACAAGATGCAAAATATATATGATAAAAATACTAAGAATAGGATAAACACACACACACACACACACACACACATTTTCGATATTTTTATTTCAAAAAATACAAAATCGAACTGTAAATATTAGGTGTGGGAAAAAGTTCATGGCGTTTTTCCCGTTAGATGGCATTAAAAAAACGCTACGAACTTTTGCCCATACCTAATACTTCTGCACTTTATTATTTCTTCCAGAAAACAAGGAGTAAAAATATACTTGTGACATAACGTATGGAATGAATTTTTCTTTTAATATTTTTTTATTTCAGAAAACTTAAAAATTTATATTTTATACAATGAGTGTAAAAAGTATTCATACAGAGGATCTTTTAAATACATCTTTTAAAAAAATCTTTTGTTTTATATCTTTTTGAAAAAATAAGTTAACATTAATTAACAATTTATCAAAAAACACAATACAAATAATTAAATAGATTTTATATTTCTTAAAATTGTTTTATCCAAAATGATATGTAAATAATTAAAATATATTATCTTAAATAATAAGCAAAATTGAAAAATCGTATTTTTTGAACATACAAAGAGTAGATATTAATACAGTCGAGAAATTTTTAAGATCATGAATGCGCGAAGCTCTTATTTATATTAGGATAGAACGTACTCATTGTACAAAATTGTAATTAATATTTATTCCACAATAATTGTTTCAGTAAGCTTGGATATTCTTTTAAGTCCATTCTACAATTGCATAAGTGGTTGTAGTTGTAAAAATTGATCAATCACAATCAAAGGACTATACTCAGTTTGAGTCCCGACTGAACAGCATTGAGACCTAGCTAGGATTCTAGAGCATAAAAAAGGATTAAAAAGTTCCATATGCACAACATTGTAAAATGAATCCCTTGAGTGCTACAGCTGTTCAAAATTTGCTATTATAATCATGTATTGTGTACCATGTAGGATTGGTTTTATTGGATTTCTCGAATCTAGTATCTGGAATATGTCCAATCTTGACGAAGCCAATTAAAATCTTTTTTGGATCCCAAATGAATAGTTATAACTGATATATCAATGAAGAAGAGAGAGAAATACAAAGTATGAAACAAAAGATTTTAATTGCCTAATTAAAATGTGGCCAATGTATGGATCTTATCTCTTATCTCTCTTCAGCTTCCTCATCGGAATTCTCTAAAAGTAAAAAAACATCATTAACTGTTCTTGTTGACATATGGCATGAATGGCAACCAGGAATTTAGCCGGATTAATAAACTGTACTAAATATATTTTAGATATTATTTCAATGTCTTTGATACAATTCGTTGACGCCGTCACTACGAGGAGATGCCCTGGACGCAGAGAAATTGAATAAGATTAATGGTACATGGTCTTAATAACGAACTTTGAATAGTTCTAGCACTCAGGAAACCTCTACTATAAAGTTGGACTTATAGAATTTTTGATTCTTTTTTAATAGCTTAAAATTTTAGGCATGTCTCAAAGTTCATTGTTAGGTATCCAAATTCCCCTATAAAACTGGACATAGTTCTTTAAGGAGAATATTTGACTATGATTGATTAATTCTTACAACTACAACCACTTACATTTACGCTTGCACAATTATAAAATGAGTTTTAAATATCCTCTTTATATCGTTTATAGAAAGGGTGGATTTACATAATTCATGGTTAGATTATTCAGAAAGTAAAACCCATTAAGATGTGTACATTAGTATGCGAACGTGGCGGGCGTAAGGCGCGAAATTGCGCGACTAATTACAAGTCAAGACGCAATTAGCGGCTTATTATTTCTTCATGTTCCTTCGTGACATTGGAGTATAATAATACAATAATTGCGGGGCACCCGGTATATAAAACGAGAGATCTTCAAATACGCACCACGCCCTCATGTCGTCTTCTCTTTCGACCGACTGCTAAGGTTGAGAAGCAGCTACCTGCTGCCTGCGGCAGGTACCTAGATCTACCTGGTCGCGCGCATTCCACAGGAAATGTCCTCAAGATTGGTCGGAGGCCGAAGTTGGCATATATAGGTTTTTGCCCGCGGCGAGTTGACGAAAGATTTTCTTTCTTGCTCTTGTTGAATGACGTTGCTCCTTGGCAAATCGAGCGTGGCTGGTCGCGACTTTCATCACGTGAAGTCGTTCCTTGCATTTCACGCGCTCTCGCGTGCACGCTAGAATGTCGCGATGAATCAATGATATCTTGATTGTCGTCGATTTTCGAATTATCACGCGTTACGTTACGTTATGCATTTTTATCGTCTACTTAACATCGAGTAATCGACAAAAATTAGTCAGAACGAAATCGGCACGTGATACTTAGATTTATTAACGTTAAATATACATATATATGTACATCGCGTGCGTACATATATATGTACGTTGATCCCGTTGATTACGTGGATGCTTTTACGCAAGCAATTTATTCTAAACCGATCAGTAACGATTCTGAGATCCGGTTCTCCTTCTGCGGCATGACGCGCGGCAGAATTTTTCTGGATGCTTGAATCATGCGCTGGTCTTGCGCGTATCCCATGAACGTTTTACATTCCTAAACATTTGCTCGGCGCGACTGCAAGGTATATGTTGCTGCTTGCAACGCTCTTACATATACCTTCATATTTAATTCTGTAATTCAAGATCTATCCGTGCGTTATCTCTTTGAATCTTCAGCTGTCCAGATAACTGTATTATCTTGTATCGTCATTTTATATAAAATAGTTCACTTGAGTTATTACTTCGATCAGTTTTTGATATGATAAAGAGCAAAATTTCTTCGTCCAATCTTGCTTACGTAATATAAAATTTCTCAGTTTCAAAACAACTAGTAAATCAAGTTCGATAAATGCAAATAAGGAAAGAAAATCGTTAAAGATAAAAGCCAAAGTAAGATTAGGAAAATAATAACTTTATTTATTTTCAAATAGTTGACTAATGTTCGTTTCCAATGTAAATTAATTGTAATCTCAGTTCAACTTATTCTTTCCGTAATTCTGTATTCATTTCTATATATTAATTTTACTCGAGACAACCAGATGTTCACTTATGATGATTACAATTCTGGTTGATATGATTAGAATATATTGACTCGTTTATTTTCAACATAAATTTTTCTCAGTGTTATAATTTAATATACTGTAAAAATGTTGATTTTACTGAATAATATAACTTCCATAATTTATTTATAATTTATTTACAACATTATATTATATTTTGTGTTAAATTAATACAAAAATGGGACTTATTGAAACGTGTTAAACTCAACATAAATTTTTCAACTGTGTAGTTTTATAATTTTTTTCCGTGACACCTTCGCTTTCGATAGAAATGTTAGGGGATTGTGGTGATATTTAATGAGAAATAGTCTATCGTTTCATCGAAGTTTTTTTCGAAACTGCACAAATCGCACGCAGAAACTTACGCACGGATGAGTGACGCTTTCGCATTCCTCGTTTCATACGCGCGATTCATATTTATGTCGACACGCTCGAAAAGTGATACTGGATACGATCCCTTATCGGATTTTCCCTTTCGAATCCGTTATCCGTGCGGATTCAGCGCGATGGTTAATCAGATTCATATGTAATGAGGTGCACAGTGTGGGAAGCGATTTTTCTCATCGCTGTAAAGCGCGCAAGTGTAATCTACACTGATCGCGACGGAACGATACACCATCGCGATTTGTTTCAGCAGCGTGATCTCGTCGAGAGCTATTACGGGTTTATGAAATTTTATGAACTAGTCAGTCGTCATTTCCGATTGAGCCAAATGGGCATGAGAGCTGCATTGGAACGGCTTTCTTTCTGGAAACGCGCCGGAAATCGCGAACTTCACTCTACAGGGAACGAGAATGAATTCAAGATAATAACATTTATAGCGAAGTATCGCGAATTTATATACACATACACGCTCACACACATACCTATGTAAATGTATTCTTACCTGTACAACTCTGACTTGTAACGAGAAATCTTATGAGCACACTGAGAAAAAAATGTTTGGTATTTGTGGCTGTATAGCAAAATAATTATGACTGAAAGCTCATTATTAAAGTTATTTTCTGCTTCTTAATGTTAGTAATAATAATTATATTTATATAGTTCTATATATACTTAATTATATGTACTTCTATGCATGTATAAGAAGAAACAGTTGATGTAAAAAATGAGATAGGTATAGGTTTTGCTTACACTTTTTGCCCTTAGGATTTTTTGTGTTCTTTCTTTTCAACGCCTAAATATATATTTATTTTATATTACGTGAAAAGTTTCTGAGAATTTTGAGCAATGCGAACAAACTTTACTATATAATTCATTGTCATTTTTTATGTCAAGTTTGTACATATTTTTTAGTATATAGAATCATAAATATAATGATAATAATTAATTATTACTACAGTATTAGTTACATTAATTATTACTTACATAATTATAAAAATGGAATATCTAATTATAATTATTTTATATATAATATATATGTCACAAATATCGAATATTTTTCTTTCAGTGTAGCATGACATGAAGAATTGCTCGGTGCAGGTCTTTACTAGGAAAACTTCAGATTGCGACAGTTTTATCAGACCTGAACATTAGTTTCTTATGTGAACGGTACATCATAAAAAAGTAAATAGCCAAGCGCGTGAGTTTCAATCTCTCATGGTAAGGAAATGTTATTAATCTCGTAAATCTATCTTTCTCTTATCTTGCACTAGCCGATCTTTGAACCAACCATATGGCGTCACAATACACATTTTTTCCATCATACGTTTTTCTGATCATTCAAGGTCAACTTTCATTTCGTTTATGGAATCATAAAGTCCGTTCTTTTCAGCTGCACCTCCTTAGGCTTTCTATATTTAATGAAGCGGCTAAGTATTCAAAGATACTAGCGAAGAGAAGAAAGAAGAGGGGAAAAAAAATAGCAATAAGATATAGAAAGTTTAAAGCAATCTTCTATAAATCACTGCTCCAGTGTAACGATACTCATTAGAGAATTCCTTAAAAGAATAATTTCAATACACTTGTACGAAATAATTTTTTAAAACGAAGTATAACCAGGACCTTCATATATCATTAATTAATTCGATAAAATGTATTTCTATTTAAACGGGATTTTAATCAGCGATTCCTTGAAGGGAGATTTCTCGTGTATTTTAACCTTCTGTCGGCCATGTGGAATTTTACATCTTCCATCAGCAATCTGAATCTTTGAACTTCAATACTAATTTTTATATTATTCTGGACTGTACAAAAATCTGAAAAAATCCTTGCATACTTGCGAAAGTTTTTAGTATCACAGAAGTCAAATTGTATTTTACTTATTTTTTTTACATATTTAAATTTATCTAGCAGAATTTATAATCAAAGTATGGACTGTCTTGAAAGTCCAATTTAGCTGGCGGAGAATTAATTATTAAAAATAATATCGCATTTTAATTCCTTGAGGGCTAATATTTTCATGCGTTTGGACATCAGTCTGTTACCGAGCTAGAGGTTCAAATAGACTTCCAACATAGGATCTGTTGCTCTTTTTAGCCGCATTCACCATTCCATTGGCGTTCTCTCCCTTCCGCCAAATCCCGAATGTATACGTGTCCGTTTTAATTAAAACGCGGAAAGCGCAATTAAATACGGCTGAAACGGCGGGGGCCCCTCTCGTATATCATCGCGTTCTCGCGCTGAAGCTCTACCAGACGATTTTGCCTGGATGATCCCATATACCCGGTCTCGCGATGTGACTCGAGGACAAAGAATAGAGAAACGGAAAACGGATACCTAGGCCGCGCGACAAGCAGAATTCCAGCTGGTGTAAGGTGTGTCATATTCCAGTTAATGTCTCATAGCCTGAGAGCCCCGCGTGCGTACACACTCGTATACACACGCGCCCACACGCTCATCCACAGGCGTGCAACAGCAACACTTGTACCCACAATACCCACACACACACACACACACACACACATACACACACACACACACACACACACACACACACACACAAAAGGGTAAGACGTTTGAAGCCGACCTCTACCTGTAGTCTTGCCAACTAAGCGAACCAGGCAAAACCGGTGTCGGCACGCTCTCGAACTCCAAGTCTCCAATCCTCCTCTCTTCGCCCTTCTCTTCTCTCTCTTTTCACCCTCCTCTTTCCATCTCCCCCTTTTCCCGCTCTCTTTCTCTTTCCATCTCACGCGCCACTCTTGTGTGTTAAACACTGCCGTCTCTCTTCTCCGTCACCGCTCCGTCCTTCTGCGTCCCTGCAGTCCTCGGCCGATTCTACCTCGGCCAGGCCAGTCGACCTGGCGATAGAGAAACCGAAACGCGTTCATCGCCGGAACTCTCTCGCTTTCTTTCATACCTTGATAAAAACGAACCCTCGTGTCCATCGTGTATTCGTTCCTAAATTTTTTTTCAAAATTTCAAGCTCAGTTTTCAGAGACAATAGTGAGAGGTAAAAGGCGATATCTTGAAGGGGGAATTTCGCGAAGGTGGCTACCGCTGTTGGATCATCGGCATACGCACGCGAAGGCCGTGTGCACGCGCGTGCGGCACGAGAGGAGATTCGACGTGCATCTTGGTGCATCTGTGCCGTGTACGTTCACTGTGAGGCTCTGAACGTGGTGCCTGGTGGTGTGAAGCGTGGTTTACGTGTGCGATCTCCGCTCCGCGGTGTGGATGGCAATCGGTATGTCGATTTATCAGTACCGCGTATGTGTGGAGTCATCCCCAAGTTTACTCGTTGATCGGTTCAATCAAGCGTCTTTACTGTGTTCAGTTTGTCGCGTAGCCAAGTTAATTTACAAGAGGAGGAGAACGAGGTCCGTGCTCCAGACGCGAAACGTTGGAGGTGTGAAATCGGTTGCGATCTCGGAAGAGCTTAAATCTCATCGTCTCGAAGAAGTCGATAATCTCTCGTAACTCCTGGCGGACAATTTGTGTCGCATCCTCGAGCGAATCGTAATTTTTAACACTCCGAATGAATCGCGTCTTCAAGGCTGGAGCATCGGGCGATCTCGATGGTACACTGAGAAAAATATTCTGGTTGTATCAACAAAAAGTACAAATAAAATTTTGATCATACGAATCAGAATGATTATCACATAATAATTGAAATCGGCAATGGTTATCATAATTGAATTTTCAATTATTTTGATTGAATGTTTGATATAAAGTTAACTTATAAATATCTGATTTTTGTATCTTTCTATTTGAATCTACAAGAATTCCAATTAATACAACAAGACTTTTTCTCCAGTGTGACGGTTGCATCGATCGCGACGGGATATAAACGTGGATCTCGAGATATCAAATCTCGAGTAGATCAACGAATTAGGCAAAGATTCGATGAGCGAGAGGTTGTCCTGATCCGTGTCGGCGATTTAAATCGCGGTCCGGTTTAGGCGGTTTCATTTCAGGCAACTGTGCGGGAAGCCGGTCGGCCGGGAACCTGTTTTTGTGTCGACGGCCTTCAGCGAGTTTTTGGAAATGCGCTTCCGGTCGTCGGCGACGACGACAACGGCGCGGTGTATTTCTGTGAATCTCTTATGAGAAGGGAGAAGGGAAAGAGAAGACGAGAGACGAGGG
>NW_017259590.1:970453-998868 GCF_001594045.1 Atta colombica
GCGCTTGATAATTTCGTTGCGTTACATTAACTTATCAATGCAATTAGGAGATTTCGTTATTTAGATTGAAACATCAATTTTCTTTCTTCCTATTTATCTGTCGCTCTCTTTTATTATTATAATATTATTCTAATCATAATATCGATAAAACTCATTAAATTTAATTACATTAAATGTTAAGCGCGCAGCAGGAAGAGGAAGAATTTTGTAATTATTTATCGCAGTACTGGTGGTGAATAAAAGTGATAATAATTTCCGATATAACGAGTGTCTTTTTATAATTGTGCGAAGAAGAGTACTCTTGAATTAAACAATTAATTTTTCGATCGATAGGATTCTTCTTCGAAAAAGAAATTTCTGAGTAAAAAAAGAAACGTTACTCTGAATCCGTGGGAATAGGAACGAAATAATTGACCTGAGAAACGTCTTGCGATTGGAATGTGCATTCAATGCGGTCAATAGTTTTCTTTCTTCGATTGAGGACAACATTGATCAATGAAAATAAGGAAAGAAAACATTTTGAATTTTGAAGAAAGCTAAAGAAGCGAAATCTCATCATTATTAAACCACATGAAAAAGTAAACTTTTCTTAAAATGAACCAAAAAGGACATAGTAAAAATTTTTCCTATTTACATTAAAACTTTGTCAAAAGTTTTATGTTGAATTTCGAACATATCAGAGTGTTAATTTAATATGTGATTATGTTATTTAGATAGTTGTGTTAAATTAATATTAAACATTTTTTTATTTAAAATAACGCAATTTATTGTGCAAGTAAACAAAAATAATGTATTTTAAGACATTCTAAGATAAATGAATGAAAAATTTTAGTTAATTTAATATAAATGTTAATTTTATTTAAAAAAAATATGTTGCCACAATTTATTTATGAATTGTATCAATTTTTTTGTTAATTTCTTACATAATATTTATCTTACTTCTTAACGTATTTATCTAATATTGAATGAACTATTTAAAATTTATGAAGTTAAGTTTATGAAGCGTTAAGTCGGACACAAATTTTCCAACTGTAAACGTAAATAAAATGTTGTAGCTTGTTGTTAATTATTTCAAACATTTGATCAGGTAAAAGTATTTAATACTTTGACCTGATCAAATTTTCTAAAATTTGTAATAAGTACATTTTAAGATTGTTATCAAAGAAATATTCTTTGTTAAAGATAATCGTTACTTAAAAGAAAGAAAGTAAATTGAGTAATTACTTTTCTTAGAAATAGAATAATATTTGTGTGTGTGCGAATCGTTCTTCAAGCGAGAAGTTTATTAGCAAAAAAAAAATCGCAATTTTAGTTTTCGGAAAAGCTGGAAAAAAGTACCAAGTGATAGGAAATTTAGCTTCAAATTTAAATCCAAAACGCGAAGAAAATCTCTCTTGATGCAGCGACGGATGCATCTCTCTGAGATCGTTGAAAGAATCGATTTGAGAGATTGGGACGTTCGAGGTCTTCGAGAGGTTCGGCCCGCGTGGTTTCCGAACGAAATCGAGCGCTTCACGCTACGTCGCGTCCAAAGCCTGGCGTGTAAAGGAAGAAAAAGAGGCGTGCATTGCACGAATGGCAACGACGAGACTTGTTGTGTCGTACAGCCGTGGCTGCGTGACCGAGCAAGGCGAATGGGAGCGAGTGTATCGAGTCTCCTCATGCGCGGAGAACGGCGTGAACGATCAACGAGGAAGGGAAATTCGCGACGAGAAAAACGGGTCAGTCGCAAATCTCGGAACCACGGAGCTTCTCCTGAGTTCTGAAGCGTGATATCGATTATCGAGCAAAAATTGAAATTTGCCACGTTTGCGAAATTCGTCTTCTCGACAGGAGACACGGTGCATGTGTTCGGCTCGCGTGTTTCTTCGATTTTCTTCTTCGATTGTGAAATCGAGGCGATCTCGAATGAAGTCTGAGATAGGAGGGAAACGTGCGCGACAATCGGAGAAATCGCAAAGTATTGGCATATCCCAGGCGACATTCGTTCCTCTACTTTCAGAACAACTTCTCTTTACGTTGTTCATTTTTCATTTAGTATATCGTGTAAATTATTCTCTTTAGTATTATTCCATTTATTATGTAAATTATATTAAAATTTAGATTCACGTACTATTGCTGATGTCTTATCTTTTGAGGTATTAAATTACACTGCGCTTAGTTTATAAATTTACATTCCACATTTTATCCACACAAGTTTTTTCTTACAATTATACAAAAATTATACAAAAAGAAATATGTAAAAAAACATTTTGTATTTATTAAAACCAGTCCTTAAAGGACTTTTAACAACTAAAGCCTATTCTACAATGTTCTCTTTGTTTCCTGTTTCTTATTTTTTACCTTTTGCTTTTATCTTCTTTGCAACCGTTTTATCAACAATTGTATTTTTTGCTACGTATTTCTTGTTTCTTTTGAAGTTCGTTAACTTTTATCTCGGGCGATGTAAAACAAAAAACCGGATAAGAAGCAAAAAGAAAAGATGTAAAAAATAACAAAAGGTAAGAAACAGGAAACAAAAAGCACATTGTAGAACAGGCTTAATGGACTCGAAACAAAATAATAATACTAAAATAATACTAAAGATGTTTTCCTCGATCGTGACTTAAAATTTATTTAGTTCATGTGTTTAAAACATCTCTGGCTTTGTTTTGCGAATTTCTCGGCTCAGTATAATAAACGGGATTCTTCCTCTTCGCGCTACTCTTGAGTCATCGTGAGTCTTGTCAATATTACAAAACTGTGTAAATAATCTCGTGTTGAGAGAAGAGAGGAGAGGGAAAATTGATGTTTTTTTCTTAAGGACGGAAATTAAATAACGAAATCTGAAAGACGGCGAATATCTGTTTTGATTGCTAATCATTACACAGTGTTACACAATATCGAAGGAGAACGACATAGAGGCAGCACACAGACTGATCTCTACAAATTCCGAAGCAATTTCTTCAAGATACTTTCCACGAAGAGAGGCGTGAAGAGGCATCAAGAAGTGGCGAATATTCAAGTGTGAAATCACGTGTGTTCTTTCCTTTCCAACGAAGAACGTCGATGACAAAAAAACTGTAATGTATTGATGATTACTGCACAATTCCGTTTTTCCGTTTAACGGCAGAACGGCGAAGTTTTTAAACGCAGCAATCACTTTTGCGCAAGAATTGTATCAACTATTGATTGGCGATCAGCGCGTTTACATACGTCGTATAACGATGCGATCGCGACGGAGTTGCCTGCGAAGTAAAATCGATCCATCAATCCCACGTGGTTCCACGTAAAGATACGGACGTCCAAGAGAGGAGATGCTCCAAGGGTCGCGAATGATCGGCGGAAGTGCGCGAGGGAGCGGCCCGTGAGAATCGTCCTGGTGGATCGCGCATACTGGGAACGTCTTCTTCGCGTTAGGAGGATGGACAGGGGCGATAACAATATTGTCGGAAGTGGTGGAAGTAGCGGAAGTGGCGGCGGTGGCGGTGGAGGCGGTGGAGGTGGCGGCGGCGGCGGAGGCGGAGGCGGCATCGGCCTCGGCGTGGGCTGTCACGTGGGAAATTCTGGATCCCCGCCAAACTCCACCTCGTCGACCCACGGCACGATGCACAACTCCTCCGGCGGGTTCGACGGCCAGGTAGCGCATCTCCCGAGATCTTTAAGTCTGATTACGGAAGGTCTTGTGTAAATATTTGCATGGTCGTTATATAACTTGTTCCCAAATAATTCCTGGAAAATTCGATTATCACAAATCTTGGGGAATCTTCTGATTCTCTCAAAATCGTTCTCGATCTTACCCGGATGCTTAGTAAAATCAAATTAATGTTCGAAGTTGAAATTCGATCGTTACTTGATTTACATCAGAACTATTTATGCCCATTTCCACCAACGTAGATTATGTTTAATCTCGGTTTAACTTACTCTTTGTCTTTTTTTAATCTTTTAAATTAGAAAAAGACAAAGAGTAAGTTGAACCGAGATTAAAGTTAAACTACATTGGTAGAAACGAACATTAGAAGGTGAAAATTTTTCTTGGACTTTTTTATAAAATTATTCAGATTTTTATACAAAATTAAAAATTTCTATATACTTTTCAACTGTTTAAAAAAAGTTCTCAAAACGTTTTTTGTCTGAAAGTTCTTTTGATAGTCCACATCTTTTCTGAAATTCTTTATATAGAATAAATATCGCTTAAGGAGAGCTTAAATAAAATTTCTATATTTTAACTTTTTAGAAAATTTCTCAATTTTTTTAGTGCGAATTGAATATTTCTCAGAGGTACTGGAAAAGTTTGCATTTTTTTCTAAAATTCTTCGTGAATTCTGAAATTTTCAGACATTTCTAGGATTTCTTATTTTATAATTTCTGGAAAAAAAAACTTATAAAATCTAAATAGATTAAAATATTTCTTCAAAATTTTCATAAATTTAAAATATAAGACAAATTCTTAAAATTTATGAGATATTACAAGAATTTTTTCACCAGGGAAACGCTGCACTTACGTTTGCATATGAATTGATAGGAATCGAGGTGTGCCTAGAAGTCGTGAATGATGAATATAGCACATCGTAGTTTTGTTTTATTGATGTCACAACGTCAATAACGGGGATGTTTATTAAGATACTCTCTCTCTCTCTCTCTCTCTCTCTCTCTCTCTCTCTCTCTCTCTTTCTCTCTTCTTCTATTACTGCTTCTATTCAAGTTTATCCTGTACGAGATACCGTACCTGATCGAATACGGGATTAGAAATAACTTTACTACATGTCGCGTACACGAAGGCGATAACTCTGCCATTTGATACGGGATATTGGATTATCTGACGATCGCTTTCATGCGCGGGAGAAGATCTCCTGTAACACGTGCTCTCAAGTGATTCACAAGTCCATCCGGAGACTAAATTTATCACAGCAAATTGCAGGACTCGGGCATGAGTTTAATTTTAACGGCGAAATTCGTCGGTCACGCACGACCCATTGTTATAACCTCGCCAAAATTAATCTAATTATCGTGCCTTAACGCTCGATGCTCGATGATGATTATCGTTAATTTAACTGGCGCGTATTTCAATGAAAACACGCCACGGAGCTAGGAATACACGCGGAATGTGTATAATTACACCATTGTATTCGCTTCCATATGTGTAGTGAATGAATTATGGCTTTTAATTAGGCGATGCTGTCGTCTTCTAACCGCTGGTTAAACGTCTCATTATGTGCGTAAAAATAAAATGTTAATTTATTTAACATATATGAAGTATCATTATATTTTTACGGTTGTAATTTTTACCTTTATTTCGATGTAATTAAGAGAAGTTTGGTGAATGTAAATTTCATACCAATGCAAAGTTCAATGGAACAAATTTTACTGAAGTGTCTAAAACTTTAACTATAGAAATAAATTTGAAAATAATTTTGTTGGATTATGTTAAAATAATAAGTGGGACACTTAAGCATAATGATTAAAGTTTTGCAGAAAGTTTTGATATTTTAGCAACCAGACCCATCTTGAGCGATATATACAATTTTACATATTTTAATGGTCTAATAAAATTATTTTCAGATCTGTATCTAACTAAATTTGTATATTCTTTTCATATAGCGATTTCAGACTTTTCGCTAATCTTGTTGTACGGAATAAAGGCAGAAATAAAGACTTCATTACACTCGCTATTATTATCAAGATGATTTAAGGTGTCGTTGCATGATATGACAATGTATCTTTTGACTTTTCTACAGTTTTGACGATATTATCTTATTTAAATATGACTTATAACTGGATTTATCTCTATTTAATATTAAGAGATGATGTAAGTACATGAAAGCGTGCCTTTCAGCATAATATTATTGTAATCATTTAATAATAATATGCCAACTGACCATAGCGATTATATCACTAAACGTATCTGTAAAGATGTTTATATGACGACGTTAGCAAAAAATGCAATCAAAAGTTATCGGTAACAGAGTGTCCCGTTTTAACTTAGACATCAAAATATCTCGAAAACAATGCATTAAAAAAAATGTTTCAAATAAAAGTTGTAGAGTTTACAGAGGGCTAAGCAGATAAGCTACTTAGATTTTGGGTCTAATAAAGCTCAAGTTGTATTTTAAATAAGAGAACTTTGAGCGCTATTGAAGACTTAGTGAAAAATTATCACGAACAAATTTTCTTTTTTTTTCCAATACAAATTTTCAATAAAACATAGGCGTTTCTATTAAGAAATTTAATTTACTCAAAGTGAGTTCTGAACTCAAAATCTAAGTAGCTCATCATAGCCTTCTTTAAACCCTACAACTTTTATTTAAAATATTTGTTCGCAAATGCATTGTTTTCGAAATATTTTGGCGTTTGGGTTAAAATGGAACATCTTGTATAATAGTGATCTCTTTAAGTAATATTTATATCTCACCAATTTTATTATTCATATACATGAATTAAATATTATTGGCACTAGCAATAGATGAAAACACGATAATAATTTGCGACCTTTCTGATATCTTTGAATAAAATATTATTAAAGTAAAAGAGCGTATAAAAATTAATTATAGAAATTCAATTAGTTTTGAATAAATTAAAATATCAGACACAATTAGTTATTGAAACTATTTCATTTTTGTAATATGGAAGAATAATGATAACTTTAATCATATGTTTCATCTGGTGAAAAAAGTCTCATAATATTTTTAAAAATAATATTTTAAAAAATTTTTCATATTTTAAATTTATAAAGATTTAAAGAACAAATAACTTAAAAACTTCAAATTTTATAAATTTTTTTCGAAGAAAGAAATTAAATCTCAACGTAGAAGCTATATTAATTTTTTATACCACAAAACTATAGAATTTTAGAAAATATTGTAAATTCAAAATATATAAAGAATTTCAAAAAAGATTTCTTAGTATATAATTTTTTATGCAAGTGTTCCAATTTGTATAAAAAAATCTAAGAAATTTTCTAAAAAGTTATAAAGTTTAAATACACTCATATAAATCGTTAGAAATTCTAAAAAAATTATGTGAAGAATTCTGAAAAAAATTTTTCACCGAAGTCAATGAAATATGTTAAAAAATAGTTTTTCGAAAGTTTAATTATATTCTAGAACTATTAAACTATATTTTTTCAGTATTGGCAAATTATTTAATATTATCTTATCTTCTTTTTCATTTAAGACTAGTGACAGAGGATGGGAGATCCACCATATTAAGGTGACCAGAGTCCCAGGTTATGGCTTTGGAATAGCTGTGTCAGGAGGTTGTGATAATCCTCATTTCACTAATGGCGACCCAGCGATCGCAATCTCTGATGTGCTCAAAAACGGCCCAGCTGAAGGAAAATTACAGTAAATTCACCACAGCAAATAGCAATAAATTTTATTTTAATGCATTTTACATTAATATGTATATAGAATAATTTCTCTTTTTTTAGTCTATATAAAGATTTCTTACAATCTTTTATTTATAATCTCTTATTTATTAACACTTTTTCATTGTTGTTGGCATTAAATCTTAATTTACATAAAAACTTTTTAATTGGAATTGTTTATAAAATGAAAAGATTATTGCAAATTATAATTAGCAAGATTATTATTTGAAAATGTATCGTTAATAGAGTGAATGACCGTATTATCTCCGCCAATGGAAAATCGTTGGAAGGCGCCGATTACGCAAAAGCTGTGCAGGTTTTGCGGGATTCTGGTTCTACCGTTTTGCTAGTTGTTAAACGAAGAGCTTTCTCGAATTCACCCAGTTGTTTAGGCAGCGGAGTACCTCAGAGTCATCGGCTTACACTCACACGAAACAACAAAAAAGATGGTACGTAATCAGACAACATGTAACACTTTTGCGATAACTTGAAGATCTCGAGCAATATACATACACATACGTCTAGCTTTCGGTATCTTTATCAATTTCGTAATCCGATTTCGTAATCTCATTTAATTTAATTTAATTTAACTTGTTTTAATTGAATTCAATTTAATTTAATTTTTTGAGTTAATAGTTAATAGATACGATTTCTCACGCAATGACAAAAGCTTGAATCTTCAAGCTTTTTATTCTTATAAGCTTCTTCTTTATTTTATAAGCTTTATTATAATTTTTATCTTTACAATATGTAGAAAACAAGATGTAATTTACTGCTTTGATTTCTAGACTTCGGCATAATCCTGGGATGCCGATTGTACGTGAAGGAGGTTACGCGAGAGAATATTGGAGTGAAAACCGGGGACGTGTTAACCCGAATAGGTAGCGTCGCCGCCGACAATATGAGTTTGAAGGAAGCTAGAAAGCTGATGGACCAGTGTAAAGACAGACTCTCGATTGTAATTACGCGGGATAACTCATGCTGTCATGTGCAGCAACAAGGTAAAGGGGATAGTGGTGAATACTTGTCGGGCGCAAGTTACAGTAGTCAGAACTTATACGTTCCGCCACCCACGAGGCAGCCTTTAGAAGATAAGAGTAACCTCGTGCCAAGGGGCCGCTCGCGAGGTCCGCTGATGGACGTATCTCTGAGCCAGCTAGATCTACCAGCTACGCCCACTGTGGATCCACCTAGACCACCTCCACCGAGACCGGAAGGTACGTATCGCGATATGGGCGATTATTTCGATCATTTCAAATAGTAAAAGTCTAACTAAAAGATTGGTACTGATAAAAATCTCAAAAAGTTCCCAAGCTGATTTCAGTATTAAACTTAATAAAAAATCTATTTTTACACTTTATTGTATTTTTGAATATCTTAATATAATTTATATAATTTCTTTAATATCTTAAATATTTAGTAAAATCATTCTTAATCTGATAAATAAAATTATCACCCATAAATGATGAGTCTTGCGAATTTTATGTATATATTACTCAATATGAGACATAGCAGTTAAAGTGTTAAATAAAGCTTTAATAACTATTCATTATTATTTTTTTACTAATCTCGGATCTAGTGTAAAATAATATATTAGTTTTATTTTTTTTTATCGAAAATTTCATTCGATATTATCTTTCTTTAATCCTTTAATGCTATTTTAATGAAATACTGTTACTAATTATCTGGATTGAAATTATCTTAATCAAATGCTTTCGAAATTAATAACATTAATAATGAAGATTGTTTTCTTTTTTTTAATCCGCGAAGTTTTTTACTTAATGTGCCATTTCTCTTTATAGATTATTATAGTACGCGTAGACAATTGTACGATGAAGATTCGGTTTCGCCTCGGACGAAACAACCTATGTAAGTAGATAAAGTTTTATTCTGCTTTATTCTTTTAATTAGACAATATGCAATGTTTATTTACTATACGTATATAATATTATCTATATATAGGCCGGATCCTCGATTTATTACATTTCAAAAGGAAGGATCCGTAGGCGTACGATTAAGTGGTGGCAATGAAACCGGGGTCTTTGTAACCGCAGTTCAAGCGGGAAGTCCCGCATCGCTTCAGGGTCTTCAGCCAGGAGATAAAATTCTAAAGGTCAGTTAACAATTCGTGATAAGTTATTACCACTTATTTACGTTTAGATAAACTAAATCCATGTTCAAAACTCCAAAGATCCAAAAGTGACGAAATGAAAAGTAAAGTTAATGAGTCTAACAATATCATTTATCAAATGATTCTTTTATTGGAATAATTTTAATCTTAAATTTATTAGGGTTTATTTTATTAGAGTTTAAAGTGTTGAAAGTATATATTTAAATAATTTTGTTCAAGATTCTCTTACAATTATAGATTTTACAAAATCTTTTAAAAGAGATTTAAAAAAATTTCCGATTAGAGATCCTGATTGATCTGTGTGAAAATTTATAAAGAAATATAAAATTTTTGCGACAGATAAATGATATGGACATGAAAGAAGTCACGAGGGAAGAAGCTGTACTATTCCTTCTTAGCTTACAAGAACAAATCGATCTTATCGTGCAACATCGACGTCAGGAATATGACCAAATTGTTGCATCCGGCAGAGGCGACTCTTTTCACATAAAGTAAGTGACATTTATGATATAAATCAATAATCTTAAAAAATATTTATTTAGAATGACCAGAACTACAACATGCAAAATTTAATCAATTCGACGGAAAGATAATTTCCGTAAAGTTGGTACGAAGTACCTCTTTAGCTCGCAACTCCTTGTATCTTATACTTTGTTCTATTTTGCAGTCTACTTTGACATTTCATCGTTATTTTATTAATTTTATTAATTTTCATTTCTAACTCATAAGTATTCTGCCAAATATTAAAGATACTTATTTTGATGACTTTTTTAGACTTATGATGTTTTCACGTTCGATAATGTTTCGAATTTATTCATTTTGATAAATCTACTTTATCAAATTTACTGATTTGATAATTATAGTGAAAATAATTTTTGTTACCTATACCAATTCTATACTGAGAGTCGAAATGTTTGTATTTTTATTTTATTAATATATTTGATACATATGATTACTTTGTGTTGGCTCGTATAAATTTATTTTTGAATTTTTGATTTATTTCTTCGGATCCTTATTCTTTTATATATTATTCTTTTATATATTATTCTAAATTTAGTTTAATGAAAGGTGATTATGACTGATAAGATATATCTTTGTGAAATGCGCAGAACTCATTTCCACTATGAGCAACCACAGAAAGGTGAAATGAGCTTTCGCAGTGGCGATGTCTTTCATGTGGTGGATACTCTTCACAATGGCGTCGTAGGATCCTGGCAAGTTTTCCGAATTGGACGAAACAATCAAGAGGTACAAAAGGGTATCATACCTAACAAGGCTCGGGCTGAGGAACTTGCAACCGCACAGTTCAACGCTACGAAGAAAGAGATGAGTGCTAACGAGAGCAGAGGTAGCTTCTTCAGGAGAAGAAGAAACAGTCACAGACGCTCGAAATCTTTAGGAAGGGTACGAATGCAACAAACTCTTTTTATCTATCTTTATATATTAGGTGTAAAAAGAAATCCATTATTTTTGCATGAAATTGAATGGAAAAATAATGGATTTCTTTTTACTACATCTAATATTATATAATCTAATACAGATTTTTTCACATTGTATATATATTTCATTTATTTAAATATTATTTTGTTTTTTTATATCATACGTTATAAGTGTTAAAAAAGGATTAAATAAGATTTTTTAAGTTTTTTATTTTTTCACGGATCTTATCTTCAAAGATACCAAAAGATTATCGTTCGTTTATTGTGAACCTTGCTGTTCACTTCATCAGTGTGCTTCACGCCTTGATGAAGTGAACGGCAAGGTTCACGAAACATTGGCATTAGCAATGGCTAAAAACAAGGCCATAACCAGCAATTTTTTGATATCTTTTAGGGATTAAATAACTTTGTATCTACATTAATAGTTGATTAGATTAATTTTCATGTTTCTTCTACATTTTTTAGGACCATTGGGATGACGTAGTGTTTTCTGATAGCGTAAGCAAATTTCCGGCTTACGAACGTGTGATCTTAAGACATCCTGGATTTGTCAGGCCTGTCGTTCTCTTTGGACCTGTAGCCGATCTTGCTAGGGAAAAGCTTTTAAAAGATTTTCCTGATAAGTTCACTTCGCCACGTAAGTAAACAATATACTTTGCATTAACTGTTTACTGAATAAAATAACTATGTTATTATATTTTCGAAGCAGATATTGCTGAATATTGAATATTTTGTAGAAATGGAAAGTCAAATGGAAGATGGTACGGGGAAGAACACCAAAACATCCGGTATCATTCGCCTGAGCGCTATCAGGGAAGTGATGGATAGGGGCAAGCACGCGTTGCTTGACATTACTCCGAATGCCGTAGATCGTTTAAATTACGCTCAATTTTATCCGATCGTCATTTTTCTAAAGGCCGAGACGAAGCAAGTCATCAAAGAGATGAGAGCTGGCATACCAAAGTAAGAATAATAGCAAGATGAGATCTGTACTTTTCCTTTCCAAAATTCTATATGCAACGTATGTATATATTATAGATCAGCGCACAAAAGCAGTAAAAAACTTTTGGAGCAGTGTCAAAAGCTTGATAAGATCTGGGGACACGTATTCAGCGCGGTGATCACTCTCAATGCACCGGAAGCTTGGTACCGGAAGCTGAGAGAGCTCATCGATCGCCAACAGCAAAGTTCGCTATGGATGAGTCAAACCAAGGTAAAGCAATTTAGTTAACAAGTTGTATTTGCAGAATATGCGTGCTGTTTGCCCTGTTTTATTTTAATTAAGTATAAAAATATTAGTAAGAATGAAATTACTGAAAATATAACTATGGGATGGTTTTTTTATTCCCTTTTTCTCTTTCCATTCTCTTTCCATTCTTCTTTCACTTTTCTCACGAATATCACGGATTTTTCTCATTGCTCGACGTAATATACTGTGTTGTACGGCGATCTTAGGCAATTTGGGTGTTCATTGTAGCCGATATATAGCCGATACACGGTGTGGGACCTATCGCATCTGCCTGTATACGCTCACACTCCACCTCCCATCCTCTTACCTCCTCCGCTTCCCAACGATAACGTGTATTATGATGAGAACAAGAACCATGACATGCTTCTGTCACATCATCAATCAATATCATCTTTCATGGGAAAATTCCCGCCACTTCCGCAATCGCCTCCAAATTCGGGCGTCATCCGTGAGCAATTTTTCGGCTATATATAAATCTTGCTTGCTTTAACTCTTTAACTGTAAAATTTAGTACAATATTTTTAGTACAATAATATTTTAGCGTTTAACGTGCTCTTTTTTGAGCTAAATCAGTTGTTGCAGTATTTCATGCAGAAACACGATGTATGTATATCAGTTAATCGTTAAAGAAACAATTAAATTGATTTGACCATTCAAACATATTAAAAATGATAATTAAGTTAACATTCGAGTATATTTGTTTAAATAGTTAAAAGGTTAATTCAGCATGTTTTAAGTATGCATTTTTTCACTTTGCATGGCTATATCTAGCTTAATAATCTATTTTCTCTTTCCAAATTTGTCAATTTGGAAAGAAATGTTGAAACTCTCAACTCTAGCCGTTCGAGAATATAAAGTTTTTCAGTTTTATTGCAATAAAAATAAAAAAAAGGAAAACATAGTAATATAATTTAAAGATGAGGCTAAAGTTATTTTGCTAAATAGCAAAATTGTTAATCTTTTTAAGTTATTGAACTAATTAGCAAAATAACTAAAAATGTTTATTATAAAATTGCTAAAATTTTCTCTTTTTTTTATCACGGCTAATATTTACAAATATTTTACTTTTTTGCGCAAGAAAATAGTTTTTCATATATGTTTTATATGTCTGTGAATGCGTGCTTATCGTGCTATCATACTTCTACTTTGCTTCCTTCGCAAATCGTTTAATTTGTAATATGCTTAGAAAGAACAGTTAGAGATATATTATTGTTCTAAGAAAGCATATTACAAATTTAATTTTTATACAAAATATCCATAAAAATATAACTCATGGTACTTCGTTGATATCCGAATAACGTATATTCATTGTGTTGTTGGATATTAATTCACATATCATATGTATCGTTTGCCTAATGTGATGTCCTTTGTGATCTGCGCTCATAGCCGGAAGAAGCTCTCTCGGATGACTTCCTATTCCCGATGACTTCTCGCCTCTCCTACGCTTCCTCTCCGGAGAGCGATTTGGAGCTGAGCCCAGCGCCCGTTATTCCTGGTACTTTGGGTCCACCATCGCGATTAAAAAGTAGTTCCGATCCGAGTATTGCTACTCAAGACGATACTACTGCACCGCCACCGTATTCGACGAATTATCAGGTATAATATTTTCAGTTACATCTAAAAATAGCGACTTACCTAGACTTGATTTACATCTTGTAAATAAAAAAAAATTTATTTCTTATTTAGAGCATATTGAATGCGTTCGATAAAATTTTTTATTATAAGTGTACTAGGAATTTGATAAAAATATTCAATATACAATATTCAATATACAATATCTAATAATTGATGCAGCACTCGTGTGCAGGGAGAGTAAACTTTTTAATTAAAATAAAAATCCAATGTATCAAATTATTTTACAATTTTTTATTTAGTTTGCTCTTCTTGCACTATTTTTTTTCTTTAAGTTCTTTTCTAGGTAGAAATGTACATATAATATCTCTAATAGATTTCTTCACTTCTAGCAATCGTTCGAACAGCAGAAGAGAAGATCCCAAGGAGTAGGCGATAGCAAATATGGCTTCTCCTTGTCCGGTCAAAGGAGTAATCAGTCCGGTTCGCCGGAATATCTGGGCAGTTCCTTCGAGCCTA
Source organism: Atta colombica (assembly GCF_001594045.1). Lineage (NCBI taxonomy): Eukaryota > Metazoa > Arthropoda > Insecta > Hymenoptera > Formicidae > Atta > Atta colombica. Next base: position 984,709 of record NW_017259590.1, read on the forward strand.
GATCTCCTCATCATAGTCCACCGGACCTTCCACCACGAGTTGATCGAAATGCGAAGCCGATTAATCAAACGCCACGGGGGACAATAGGGCGATCCGCTCAGGAACGTCTAGGAGTGAATAAAACTGACTCAGTTCTAGATATGGGGAATTACATCAATGCGACCCCTCACAAAGCAAATGCTACATCATCTTTGGAACGAGCTCAACCGAAAGCGGTAAGCGATATTTCTTCTTTCTTGATGTGCGTACCATAATTTCAAATAAATCGTGCTATTCAACTGTAAGATACATTTATGTTCTCTTACATAGGGAAGTTATGACAGTATGTCTTCCTATGATTCGTACAACAATACTAATGGGAACGCGAACTACGGGATGGCGAATTTGAACACATCGACAGGTCGTTTGGGCCCAAATGTACCTGATGATCTCAAAAGCAGCAACATACCAGCGAGAGCGCACGATCCGTATAGATTCACTAGATCTACGGTTCAGCCTGGTTCCACGCACGATGCTCAAACGCGAACTGATTATGCCAAATATAGGTGTGTATTTAACATAATCAATAAACTAAAATATATACATTTATTTTATATATACATCTTTTTTGAATATTAGAAACTTACTTTTTGATATATTGATGTTTAATTAAGAATTTAGAAAGAACTTTTTATATCTCTTTCTTTATAAGATAAGAATATTTTAAAGAATTTTTTTAATATCTTGAAATCATCTTTTTTACAGAATAATATTATAATTGATATTATTTTTTTTATTTTTTTAATGAAATTTTTTATATCATCTGTAATGTCTAAGTGTCAGTGTAAGTTTGTAAGTTCTAATACAAGATCATTTCTTTCAGCCGATCTACCGACTACAAATCGATACCAATTTCACAAAACAAACCACCAGGCACTTATAAACCGATTCCACCTCCAAAGCCGAAGAATTACAGGCCACCTCAAGCGTCGCTTGCACAAACGGAGAACAACGGAAACGATGGGAGTAATTCATATCAACACTCAAAGAGTTACTCTATTGCTACGTCGCATGTACATAATGGGGTAATTATTATTTTAAATATTGTAAAAATAATTATTCTTTCTTTCTTATCATTGTTATCAATGTCTGTGATTCGCGAATGAATACCAAAATGCGTACCTATTATGTATCACGGGATCGTTGCGATTTTATGTAAATTTTTCTATTTAGGTAGAAAGCAACAGTAACATGCAGCGCAACAGCGGTCAGTATTACTACAACATCCCGCCACCTGGTCGTCACAACGACGGCAATATTGTGAATTCACATCACAATTTAAGTCATCTTACGTCGCCGACACACAGTCACAGCCTCAGTCATACGCATTCTCACTCAAGCCCACCAGTAACCACCACGCATTCCCACAGCAACAGTACCGGCCAAATCAGTCTCGGTTTGCCTCATAACCGGAACAGTACGAATCACAATGGATATATGCACGGTAATAATCACGCTCCCGCAGGTCCACTCTATCCCTCCGCTAATCCTGGACACAATAGGGAACCCAGCGGTCTGGACTTGGCTGGTAGCCGAGAGCAAAGAGGAAGCGCTTTCGAACTCTACCGAAAGCCGGTCCATCATTACAATATGAGGTGAGTATAGGCGTAAATAGAGAAGAATTCACTCGGAAGAGAAAACTGAAGAATGCAGCGAGAATCTCGCTCATATTTTAACAACATAAAATGATCTTGTCCTTTGCACGAGCATTAATATTTTTAAAAGCGCAAAATATAAATCTTGGAATATGGAAGAATTAAAAAAAGATTCTCCAGTTAATTAGAAATAACATGCGATGTTAATTATGCGATACAAACCGGTTTTTTTACTTTTGCACTCTTTCTTTATTTAGTATTTTTGAATCCCATCAAATGTAGCTCAGTAGGAATGTTGTTATATGTTACAGTTAACGTGTATCCTGATGCAAGACTAATTATATTAGGATAAATTATCGAATTTATTGGAGTGTGCAGAGGAATGAATCGTGCAATGTCGTAAACATAAATAAAAGAAGAAACGAAGTTGTGCGTTAGCTAATACATAATATTACGAAGAATATGTGCCTTTTAAAAAAATTAAATTTTTATAGAAATACCATGACACCAACGAAACGTTTTTTTTTACTTAACGAAGTACTTAAATACACGAAGAAATTTTACGAAATAGAGAATTTTTTTTATTATAACAAGAAAGATAATGTGCTAAAGATTATCTTTTTCAATATGTAAGTAGAAATCTTATCATATATTTATGTATCATGAAAGTGAGTTTAAAGCTTATTTTTAATGGTGATACATAAAATATGCGCGTACGTTTAATAAGAATAATGTAGAATAAATCTTAAAGGCAGATGAGTAAGTGCAATGTAACGTAACAATACTCAGTCCATTATACACAGGTAAAATCTGTACAGTTATATTAATTATACTTTCACACATATTTGCTGGAAATATTAATAACGCCAGATGGATAAAAAAGAGAAAGCAATTTTATAAACTTATTGCGAAAAACGTCAACATTAATATCAATGAATGTTTAACAGTTTACAATATTTACCGCTTATTCTTTAAGCAAATTATAGAAAGAACACTTTTAATTTGTATGGCAATTATCTACATTATATTGATATATTATTGACGTATGTGATAACGATTAATAAATGAAACTCTCTATTGTTATTGAATAAGGATATAGAGCGTGCCTGACTCTAAATTTGAGGAATTTTTATCGATGAGATAAATAAATATAATAAATAAATATAATGCAAGAAATCAATAATAATACATGATAATATACATTGTTTTATTATGTTGTGTATAATAAAAACATAATGTTGTATATTATTAAATGTTACTATCGCTAGTATCATCATGAATATCATTATGAAGATATAATTAATATAAGTAAAATAAATGTAAGAAATTAAAATTTTTATTATGTCCCCATAAATGACTAGAAATGATAAGGAAAAGAATTTTTGTAACATATAAGAATTTCATATCGTGAAATTAATTAGGAAAGCATATTTTTCTCAAAATATTTGGAGGTAATAATTTTTCAAGAAAAGAGAAATACTTTTTTTTTAATCAGGCACGCCCATGATTATTTATTATAAACTGTATTATGCGTCATTAGTAGTAAACCAAATGGTCTTTTTAAAACTAGGGTGAGGTATTATAAAGAGCTTATAATAGCATTAGATTACAAACTGTGTCATCGTAAAAAAATCTGTGTCATCGTATACCAATACTCTTGTATTACAAATTAAAGCGTAAACAAATTATATTGTTGTTAACGAGGTACGACAGACAGTAACGTTGCACCCACCATTAAATGAAAAAGAATAGCATAAATATAATTATAAGTTTGATTATATTGACGTGATTATTATTCATGATTATTAAATTTAAATGTGTGCGATTCATCTCGCTACCATAGCGAGGCTGTAGGATTTATTATATAAAGAAGACTAATGTGATGTTTGCATGGCAGTTTACGAAAAACAAAACAAGAAATTCGAACAAAAATATTTTGACACAAATCTCGTTTTTTTTTTATTAACATAGACGAGGTGTACGATTGAAACATGTATGATAATTTCTACATGATTAATGAATGTTTGAAGCTTAATAATTTATTTTAATTTGTACCTTTTCCTCTCATTATGCATATCTTCCTCAATTTTAAACATACGAATTTTCGTTATTATTTTTTAACCGTTCCCGAACAGATTTTTCTTGAACATGTGAAATTAAAAAAACAAATTTTTTTCTTAATATAATTTAAAAAATCTAATATATTTCTAATATATTCATCTTAATACATTTGCAATCATATTAATAATCGATTCTTTTTAATCACACAATAATTCAAAGAAATTGCCACAGTTCGGAAATAGAGAACGGTGTCGAAAAATAAAGGGATAAGAAAAAAATAATGAGAAAAGAACCACAGTTGCAATTACTTTAAAGAAAATTCTGTAATATTTCCGTTTACATATAACCATAAAGATTGCTAATTCTTTACAGAGATAAAAATAAGATAAAAATAAGAAACCTAGATAACGAGCTTTAACAAAATATTCTATTATGCCAAAATATTTTATTACGCCTAATGAAAAACGTTTAAAAAATATCACGTTGAATCTGCTTAATGCCTTTAATATACATGTATAATTGACTATAATTGGCTAGTTTAGTAGATATTTATAATAATTAAGATCCCGATACACTCATAGTTTAACAATGAGTATGATTCGTGGGCAGGATATCTCGCATATATTTTATAGAGTCTATAAAATATGAGGAAGAGATGAAGAAATGCTATTATTATATGGAAAGACGCATAAACAACCTAAATATTGAATAACACGTAATTGTACAGTTGTGAAATATTTGTAATCATATGTTTTCCTAATGATTTGATATTTCAATATATCCATCGATATATTTTACGTTGCAAGAATACAATGCATCAGATGAATATTATATCGATCCAATGTACAATATTTGATTAAAAATTTTAATGCACTTTGCGGATATAGTAAAACATAGATATATTTCCATTCAATCATATACGAATCCATTATAATTTGCGACTTGCAAGAATTACGACAATTTCAATTAATACTTTTTTACTTTTCTTTGTATATAAGCGATCCCGTTTAACAAGATTCTTATTGTAATATTGAAGAGCAAAAATTTCAAGCAAAAATATAACTACGATCTACAACGATTATTGTCAAGTTTTCCCAGAGTATTTGAACGGCACGAATCGGCGATATGGCGATTTCACTTCAATCCCAACAGCCACTCAGCTACACCGAGATAATAGACGGTTTGTGCAATTCCGAATAACGGCGCTATGACTATCATTCGACAAGCGCCGCCTTTGAAGAATGCCGTCAGTCCCTCGTTCTTAAATGTCTTCCTACAAGTCGAAAATAATATGATTATAAAACTAGATTTTTATTTATAATTAAAATTAAAATTAAAGATAAAATTTCATGAAAATTCATGAAAATCCCTGATTTTCAAAAATAAAAAAGGAATCTCCTGAAAATTTTTGGTTTTCCAGGTCTCCCCAGGTAATAAACTTACTCTGTAAACTTAATAATAACTGAATAAGGAGAATGTTTAATTCCGAGGAACTTACAGTATACAATCTAACACTCCAGTGTACGTTGGATCACCAGGTGCTTTCTTGATAACTTGTAGTCTAGTTTTGATTACATCGAATGGATTTACCATTAATGCGGCCGTCGATCCGGCGGCGCATCCAGCAAGGAATGAACACCAGAATACAGCTATAATTAACAGCGACATTTACTGTTTAATATATTTTCGTTTAGAATCGATCGTATGATAACATAATTATATCGCTTACATGAACCGTCTTCTCGCTTTGGCCCAAGATCATTCAGTCTAGCGAACAGCGGAAAATAAATAACAGAGAACGTTACGTCTCTGAGTGCTGTAGCGCCAGTTCCTTGGTACAATCCCAGTATACCTCGTTTCTTAAGTAGATCTACCGTTAATGACCAAGCGGATATCTTTGGCACAACTTTGCCCGCTGTAACAGTAATACGATATGCAATTTATTGTTAGAAGCCTGGACAAGTATAATAATTCTAAAATGGATTTATTTTCACGTTTTAAAGAGCGAATCGTGTGAATCGAACGAATTGTATTTATTAATTATTATATTTCTAATTTTAATTGAAAATATATAGCATCCATGGCAATTAATCGATATCATAAAAGATACAATAAATAAGAATTGCGCGACTGTTGCTCAAAATTGCAAGTTTATTAACAATGCAATAATTATAAGGAACTTAGATATACGCGAATAGTTCCGCGCATGATAGTCGCGAATAATCTTGTTGGATTCGACAAGTCATGAAAGGATTTTAAGAAGTTATTGACTGCTTTCGTCACCTTCTTTAGCTGCCATGGCGACTCTGCCAGCATCTTGCATTTGTATTTTAAGCAGTTCCATCGGAGTAGTAATAACTATTTGGCATGCTCCTGCCAAGCCGCCAGCGAGCATTTCACGTTCTATTGGTAATTGTTGTCTGAACAACAGATTAAGAGAGTCCTGGGATCACGGAGTATTGTAAAAAGTTTTAATACATATAAATAAGACTGGCACACGACTGACTTCAAAAAACCGAGAAAAAAAGTGTTTTAAATTTCAGAAAATTGTTTGACTAACAAATTGTTGTGGTAACAAATAAGTTTGATTGAGATCAATGTTTTCCAATTAAAAACAAGTTCGGGCATTAATCTAAAATCGATCAAAATCGATATCTCAAAAGCAATTTTCAATTATCATTTCGGTCGTTCATTATTATTCAAGCATAATTATCAGTATAGCGATTCAATCGTGTATTATTAGATAAATATTCAAATTGATTAAAAAAAAAGTTAACTTCTCAAAGTTTTTAAGGATATGTATAAAATGTTCTGTTCATCATGGTGTACCAGTTTGGATAAGGGAGATCATTCAACGCTAGTTGGCATGATAAGCAATATGTTAACTATCTTAACGGACCGCAGAGCATCAAAATACATTGGCAAAAAACGTAAACGAAGCAAATTGTTAACTTCATAATTCGCAATTTATGTGTAATTCCAATAGAGCGTGATGTAACACGCGTTGACGTATACTAATAAAAGCTACTATACTAATAAATAATCGAAATTATTCATTATATTAGAAAATAACTTTAAATGAAAAAAGCAAATGAGATAAGTTACAATTTATAATTGTAAAGTAGAAAATTAACAATTACACTGCATTGTACACAATGCTAGCTGACATTTAATAAATTTTCAGCAATTCTCTATCTCTCTCTCAATCTCTTTCTCAATCAGACTATTATTAACTAATTATAATTTTATATAGTTTCTGATATGTCATTACTCTTAGATTGTTTTAAAAAAACCATTTCGTAAGGATGAAAAGGGGAAAGTAAAAATTACCCTGCTCTCGTCGAGTTACTTGCGACTTGGTTAGTTAGTTATGGTTGCTTGCACCGTTTGCCAGGTCATTTAACTCAGAAATTACATTCAAACGGGTATCTTCAGTTGTCTAGAATTACAAAATAATATATTTCAATGTGTTTTATAACAATATAAAATTCTGGCATAATAGTGCGAGCTCAACTTCGTTCCCTCGTCTTTTTTGTTGTATAAAAATGTACAGAATGAGCTATGCTCGTTATCTTAAAATTTAATAATACTTTGATTTATTTAGAATTAGAATTATAGAATTACAGTATCTATGAAAATATAATAAATAATAACTTAAAATAATCAATTTTTATTAAGGAAATTAATTTTGAGAATATATATATTATCAAAAGTAATACACAATAACTCTGTAAAATTTAATCAGCAAAAAGTGAGACATAAACTCAAAATTAATATTAAAAAAATACAAGAAAAATGCAATGCCATTTGCATATTCTTGAACTTCAAATAAATCTTATTTCGAATATCGCTGGATTATTTTCAAATATCGTTGATCCATAACAATATAAAACTTTTTTTCTAGTCTGATAATTTTTTGATATACCAAACAGATATACATATACTTTATGTGTAATTTACTTGGAAGACAGTGTCGATGTTAAGTGCAAGCAGTTATCGAAATAAATAAATAATAGTGATTAGCAACAAGGATAGATATACTATAAAGTATTCTAAACAAAATGCTATGATGCTCTGCTGATCAAACGATACAGCACTATATTACTAATTAATTTTTGGAGCTTTCCAATTACGATTTTTTTTTTTTAAAGAAATATATTGCTGCATATTGTTATATTTTCCTGATTAAACAAAATCATTTAATTAAATTTTATATTAACTAATAGTTCTGCGATGGTAATATTTTTTGATATTAGAGATAACATTTAAAATCTATTGAAATAATAAAAACCTAATTGCCAGAATGAAATTGGATATGTTAAAGAAGAACTGTAACATATTATTTATTATATATATATAATTTTCTTCACAAAGAAACTAAAAAGTAACATTTCCAAATTTTTATTTTAATAATTTTCATACCTGTGTATTGATTGAGCCAAGTTATACACAGTAGACAACTTGACTCGATCAATACTCTTTGGTTTCTCGCTTTGCTGTTGACATAATTTAAACTTGCTGTAGCTTCATAGCTACACTAATTCATATCCTCCATTAATCAGAATAAAAACTCGAAATGTTTCATTTAACGTGATGTTGATTATAAGTGTAACACTTTATAAACGTTTGTATTATCTCAGTTTATAATATAATGATTTAATAAACATTTCTCTTTATTATAAATTATAAAATAAACTGAAAAATCGATGTTATAAACAGCTAATTGGAAAGCCCACGCGTTCTACAAAAATTTTACATTATTAATTCAACAGAAATTTTATTTTTTGAAACATATTTCATGCTGAAACCTACTTGCCATAAACTTTGAATAAACCCCTTTAAATACTAAATATTTAATATAATGAGAAGATAATTGCTATGGAGAATTAGGGCTTTGAATGGAAACGGAAAAATGACACACACAAGAAAAGGAAGAAGTAATTGTCTGAAAAATAAATTTTAAAAGAATGAAACGATTGTTAAGTTATGTACATACTCGTAGGATGCTAAAGATTTGAATCTAATTAAAATCTATAAAATTTAGAGAAATAAATTGTTAATAAATGATCACTATGAATATCTTTAATGACTATCTATAAAAATATTTTGGCATTGTACCTACATTATGCGACTAAACAATTCTCATGCCATCTCTCACAAGTTAACTTCCGCTTTGACAATGTTATGCAAAGAGGAGCACATACCACAAGCTCATATCATTGACAATATGAAAAAGACATTCAGCAATATATTATTTGCAACATACCCAGGTCCAAGCGAAAGATAATGCCTAAATGTATCATTGGCAGTAAGTTTGATTGCTTTCTCAGGTGTAATCAACAGTATATTTACAGCGGATCCTTTATACATCCCAAAGTAACCTTCTGCTTTGTAAGTCTTTTTAAAGCAATCAAACCTAAAAAATAATTTAATATATTCGATTATGATAATCTCTTTTTTTTGTATTTCTTGCATTCCATACATTTATTTCATATTAAATGAAAAAAAAACAAGAAACTGTAAGTGAAATTAAGAAATTTATTATATAAAATAATATAACAATCTCTCTCCTCTTTAAATTTGCATATAATATTTGCATATAATAATTTGTGATTATCAATAAGTTAAAAATAATACATAATTTATATACATAATATTTCAAAGCTTTTTTGAATAATTAGGATATTTTATTTTTAATTATTTTTAATTATATAATAATATGCACTGTATAATGATTATATTTTTAATAGTAATTATCAATTTTTTAAATAAAATACTTGCATTGACTTATACATGCGTTCGCCATGCGGGCCAATAACTTGATTCTGCAATCTTGTTTTCACCAAATCAAGCGGAAAAACCACGGAAACTCCAATAATTCCGGCAATGCCTCCGTTTATAATTTTTGGTATAAGTCTGGAAGATAAATGCAAACTTATATTACACAAACGATTGTTTATATATATGATTTTTTTATATTAAAATATATCTCTGAGAAGAAGAATATATTCATTATTTTACACTTTTTATTAATAACTTCATTTACGATATTTAAAATAAAACTGTAACACTTCTAAATCAGCATATTCTAATTTGAGATTCATTGTTTTACATGATTATTTTGCGAATAAGCTTTTATACAAGAAAGACATACTTGAACTGCTCTGCGGGTTTCGGAGCTGAATTGTCCTTGAATGCCTGAATTGCCCCTGCCATAGTTGATTTAAATTATGGTCCCGTATCTGTTGAAATTGATGTAATTAATAAAAAACAATATGTGATTAATGTTAAATTGTTAATAAGAAAAAAGAAGTTATAATTTTTTTGTCTCATAATTATTTTCCTGACGAAAATTGTTAAAAGTCTTAAAATTCTTCATATAATTTTTCAAAATTTTTATATAAATTCAAAATTTTTTAGAATTTCTATATAATTTTATAACTTGTTAAAAAAAATTTCAGATTTTGCTATAGTATATTTAAATTGGAACATTTTTCAAAAATATTGAGAAAATCTGCATCTTTCTTTATTCTAAATTCTAAAACATAGAGTTCTAAGATATTTCTATTCTACAATTTCTAAAGAGAAAATTTATAAAATTCATTTCAAGAAGTTTAAAGTATTTTTCAGAAATTTTCATAAATATGAAATATGAAAAAATTTTGTAAATATATGTATTATGAGAGATTGTAAGAATTCACGAGAGAAACAGCGTTAGTGATTAACGTCAAATTGTTGATAAGAAAGAAAACAGTGTTATAATCTTTTCTATTAGATAATAGCAATTATGTGAGTTCCACAAATATGAAATGCGCAAAGCTGCTTTAATTCGTAATGAAAAAGCCTTGAAATGTTGAGAAGGTATATTTGTCTATAAAATTGAGAGTAATATAGTTAAGACATTACGAGGACACGTTGAACATTAGTTAACATATTGTGCCAAAACTTGAAGGTCACTTCATTACGTGCGTTTATTTGTCTACAATACACGGAGTAAAAAGTAAGAGTAAGAAATTGACCAAGCACATTGAATGTGAAAAGAACAGTCGACTGTGCTGTCAATTTCTAATTCTTACTTTTTACTCCATATATTGTAGACAACGCATTACATAAAGCATTTTTTTTTTGTAGCGCATCAGTCGGACAAATTGCACTTTCTAGGTAAAGATTAACGCGTTATGTTTGTACATACTGTTGTCATCAATTTTCAATGATAAGACGTATTGCAATCGATAGATTACACGAGTAGAAAACTTCGAAAGATTTTATGAAATAACAAAATTATCTCTCATATAATATTATCCTTTTTTCGTGTGAAAACTGAACATTCTTCTCTCTTAGCACCTGATGAGAGCCAGGTGTTCTATATTTGCGTTTATATTTCTCTGCGTAACTTCTATTTTCATTTCTTCTTTATTTTCGATAGTAAAAGACGATACAATTATCGCCATTGACATATATTCTTGCTGAATAATGTTCTAATTGCCCGACAATGACTCACGACTTTTCCGGAACTTGTTTCCATTGTTTAAATTATGTATTTTGATACATCGTATCGTCTTGAAAACCTATTCTCTCCCAAGGCTGTGGATGTCAATTCAATTGATTCGTTCGCGTGCAAAACCATACTCGTTTCATTACACAAGGGCATTGACATCCCACAATAGCGTAATCAGTGCGATGTCAGTCGAAGAGAAATTGTTCGAAGACGTACACGTGCACACACACGTAGCGGGAACAAATTACCAATCTGTCGATTGTACCACGCAAATTCATTTCGCTTCTACTTCTATCTACTTCTCTCGATCTCTTACATAACATTGTACAGCTGTAGGACGAGTTGCACCATAGCGAGTTATAATTCATCCTGAGTAGCCGAGTCCCATCCCAACAAACAGGAAAAGGGAATTTAACTTCTAAGTAAAAACTTAACTTCTAAGTAAATTGCCTCTAGGCAATTTCTCTATATCTTCTTGCGGAGGAGCAGATTTCTACGAAGAGCAAGGCATAGGATACGAAACTGATGTGTCTAAGCGCAGTTAAGCATGAGAATTATTGTTACTATTCGAATAATGTATCTAATTCTTGCATTTATAATTGAGCATTTGAATAAAACACTTCTTATTCTATTTGCGCCAAGAGTATGTTTTAAATAAAACAAATACTTTTTTTTTCACATGAATCACGATCTTAGATTGAAATTATAATTTTATGATTACTTTAAGTAATTGGCCATCATTAAAAAAAAACTCACTGATCTCACATCGGTTTAACGCACACAACGTTTCAAATTAGCAAGTAAATATGTATCTTATACCAATAGTCCGATTCTATAACTCTTAACAACAGTTCGGAATCGTTACGTTGATGTTGCGCAGATATTATGTAAGGTAAAAAAGCTACGCAATATTCCGAAATGTTATTAACTCTTTGTTATCATCGGGTCAAAATGAGCTGTCCGAATTTTTGGGCTGTATAACTTTACGGCGACGTTCATAATTAAGTCTTATGTGATATTAATTAGAAGTTTGAAGTCTCTTTTGTTGGTTGAGACAATTAGACTAGTTAAAAACGTGTCAATATACGTGTGACAACTATTTAAAGAGAAAACAATACCTTCTTTACATGTTGAAAAAAATTTCTTTCGGAACGCGCACTTTATTATAGCATTTTACGTTTAATATGTGCATATTATGCATTTTTTTTTAATATGTATTTTTATCAATATGTATTTTTATCTAAAAATATTTTAGGAGTACCTCCTTAAAATTTTAATTAAAAACATTTAAAAAATGAAGAAATTGTGATTTTTTTATATTACAGTAGTTCACTCTTTTTACATGTATGTTTTAAGAATTTTTTTAATGTACATATTATTATTTAATTTGTAACATTATTATTAATAAAACATATTTTATAATATTCAAAGTATATTCCTTACTTTTTTGTTGATATCAGACGAATAATTTTAAAATGATTGCATCAATTGGCCAATTTGACGTAGTATAATAACTGTAAAACTTTACAAAAGTGTGACAACGAAAGATTAAAAGTTACAGGATATAGCACAGTCAAGGTATAACACAATGTGTGTACCCGAATTTATATTATTTGATTTAAATTATATTTTCTTTCTATATTTTCTTCTATATTTTCTTTCATTTATCACTGAGGATGGTTTAATATAAGATAAAATGTATATTGTTGTGAAATAAAAAATGAATCATAAAATATTAAGTTGTATATGATTTCAAAGTCTGTTAATTGGCACAGACAGGATAAAGTCATTTAAATAATACATTGTTGTAACGCAAGTATAACTGGTGCGGCTCATTACCTTTAATGATTTTTTTCATAAAAATACGTGATTTTATTTATTAAGATAATTTAAGGAACATATTTATGAAGAAACGTGAATAAAAGAATCTTGGAATTTCGAAATTATACAATATATATTATTATCTTATCATTCCAGTTCTTGATGCAATATAGATAGGAACAAAAAATGAGTAACTATCAATTTAATTCGTAGGACGACAACTAAATATGAAAAAAAGTGATAATCATTAGTAGTTTTGAAGATAAAATCGATATAATATGATATGGCATTAAAATTTAAGAGTAAGTTTTCTTGGAAATTTCTTGAGGGTAATCTCACTCACACATACAAACACACACACACACACACACACACACACACACACACACACAATATTATCTTTTGAAATAGTTATGATTATATTTTTTTATAATAATACAATAATTACATTGTTAAGTATAAAATTGTAATCATTAAATTACTAATTATATAATTTTAATTATACTCAGTAATCGATAATGGATTGAAATGGATTGAAATGGGTTCACATTTTCAGAAATGACGCGAATATTAAAATGAATCTTTTTTTTTAATCCGAATACATTTTTATTCATTTATATGAATTAAAAACATGATAAAAAACATTTCTATGCTTTTCGATCTAAAAATAATATCTTTTCTGTGCCTTGTGAATACTTCTCAATACAAAATTTTGAATAGGAAATACAATTTTTCAATCCAATTGAATACAAAAATAAATCCAAAAACAGTTTTTGTTATTTAAAATATGCATCGGATAAATAAATATCGGATAGATAAAATTTCAACGCATTTAATTCACTCTCGTTTATCGGATCTAATATATCTAATATATTTAATTACATAGATTAAATAATAATGACTATATAATTATAATTAAGTAAATAATACAAATTCACTTGCTAAAAAACTGATATCGTAAAGTGAAAGATTAATATTAATTTACAATAACTTCGCATGTATAGTGATACATCAAATAAATGTCGATCATTTCTTGAGGGTAATCTCACTCACACATACAAACACACACACACACACGCACACACACACACACACACACACACACACACACACACACACACACACACACACACACACACACACACA
>NW_017259590.1:998968-1004297 GCF_001594045.1 Atta colombica
TCTTTTGAAATAGTTATGATTATATTTTTTTATAATAATACAATAATTACATTGTTAAGTATAAAATTGTAATCATTAAATTACTAATTATATAATTTTAATTATACTCAGTAATCGATAATGGATTGAAATGGATTGAAATGGGTTCACATTTTCAGAAATGACGCATTCGCGAATATTAAATATATTACGAATATTACATATATTTATATTTCGAATCGATTTATACTTCCGTCGCGGATATATCACAAGTATTACTTGTCAAATTACATTTGCAAATTAATGGGTTTGAAGAATTGGATTTTTGAAATGAAATACTGAGGAATTTTTATTCATGTTAAAAATGTTCTTCACTTTTTATAAATTTCGGAGCAGATTACTCTAGAGTATTAGTTTTCAAATTTTTACAAGATTTTCATGTGAATAGATTTTTATAAGTGTCCATTAAATTTTAAGTATACATAAAAAATAAATAGATATCTATATATTATTATGCAGATACTATAAATGACTTATAGCATAATTTTTATTATATTTTATAAGTGTGGTCTCAGCATGTATTCAGAATACATAATAATATATTTACATGTTTTTAATATATGTGTAATACATAAATATATCTATCACTATATAAAATATAGTCACTATATAAGAAATTTATAAAATTTCAGAATACATTATAGTCATAAAAAAAGACAAGTAATGATGCCAATAACCGATTTTTTACTCTAAAAAAATTCACGAGTGACTGAAGATCAATGCGATCGACCAGGTCACCGCGTGCGCGCAGTCTTTACAGGTTATGTTAAAAGCCAAGTCGCAATGATCAGCTGATCGAGTTACTGTGCCGTCGACATTCGTCATTGTGCGAAGTAGTGAACGCGAGAAACGAACAAAATATCACCGAAAAAGATTGAAAATGATGTACGTGTCCCGGTGTTAACACGTCTGATTGCTAGCACTATGTAATTTGTTATTATTATTTTTCAAAGCGCTCTGAAAAAGAAATACTACAAATAAATACTACGCGTTCGATCCTTCTGGAGGATTGAAATAAAATGCCGTTCCCTACCTCTCCAAGCTTGGCGCCTTTTCTCGCGGAAGAAAAGAATTAACGCCTCCTAATCGCGAAATCAGCGAGCGAAGTCGCACAAGTCGCGAGTCGTGACTCGGCGATGAACAAAATTGGCGAGTCCTTACCGGTCAGACGAATTTGACGTGCACGCAGTGGTCCGTTCTACGACTAAAGTTCCTATTGACACTGTTAACTGCTCGTTCCTGATTCTCGACGAGCCGAGAGATACGAGCCGAAACGGCTCAATTAACCGTGAACCACTGGAAGAATCGTTTCTTTCACGTCGATCGATTTTGATCCTACGAACAGCATCAGCAACATCAGCGCGATCCGTTAATGATACTTTCGACAGTTAATGATACTTTCGAGATGCTCCGAACATCAAGGCAATCTTTCTCTAAACATTTCGCGAAGCGGTTATGCGCGCGCACACGAATGACAGATCCCGCAGGGCACACCGCCCGTGGGTGTCGTGAAACGAGCGAGTAATCCTTCTCGCGGAAATCCCTCTTTCAGTCTCCAGATATTCCGCGTCATCTTCCCTAGATTAGGTCTATTTGCATTGCTTGAAGTCCCCAAAGATTTTTGCGCTTAAAATAAAATTAATATATACTTAGGCGTGGAAGAAAAAGAAAATAGAAATATACTGACAAAGAGTGTAAAAAGTACAAACGATGCGACAGGCATTTACATCACCGATGACCCGATGACCATCGATGAAGTATCATTGAAGACAGTCAGCGGCAGCTTTATAAATCTTAGAGAATGTCAAATTGACTCAATAGATAATTGCAGAGTAAAGAAAGATGTTATCGACTGTCGATGTAACTTTCAGGCACATTTATAATACTTCTTGTAAATAAAAAACCATGTAAGATAGGATAAAAGTTAGTAAGAAAATGAACAGTAAATTTCTTATTTATGTTCTAAAAAAAATGATGGAAGGATATCTTAAAAATAAATCCCTTAAAATTGGACTCCGAGATAAAAGCATAAGGTCTTTTTTATTAGTATAAATTTTTATTAGTATAAAGAAGTATAATATAATGCTTAATACTTACTGCAAATTTGCTGTGTTATTTCTCTAATAAATAAAATGTTACCAACTTAATTGCTATCAGAATATTTGACAAATGATAATTTCAGACATAAGTTGCTGATAAATTATTAAAGTTGTTACATTGTAAAGACATTAATTTTCTAATAAATATTAATTTAATTCTGGTAGCAATACATGCCATTTTGTGTTGTTGATTTGCGAACAATAAGCAATAACACAGACCCATTGTTATCTGGATATATGTTTGCCTTGATGTTAACTTCTTTTTAAATTCTTATTTATATGATATTAACTTCTTATCTTATTTTATAGTGTTCTTATCTTTTAAATTACATTTAATTACGTGTCTATCGTTCCTTAACATATTATGTTCCTCTCTGTGGTAATTTGTTTTAATATTCATATAAATTTTAATGAACATTTTAATGTTAATAAAAATTGTATATTCTTAACATACATGTATGTTACCATCTATGTTAATAAAGATTATCTGAAATTAAAATATTAATTTATATTATGCTTATTAACTTTATTTTTACCAAATTTATACATACCAAATTTAAACATTTATTCTTACTTAAAGTTATCTTAAAATTAATTTAAGAAAAATTAAAAAAAAATTAAAGAAATTAAATAAAAAGAAAAAACCTAATAATTGTGAAGAATAAATGTTGACAATTTTTTTTCAAGATAATATAAAATCGTGAAATTGTTTAAATTTTAAGTTATGCCTTTTTTTATAATAAAGATCACATTAAAAAAGAATATAAATAAAAAATTTTAATTCTTAATTACCTTCAAAATTTTAACTTTATTTAAAACTAATTTTTCCAAGAACTATTATCGAAACTGATATATGTGATAACCTTAGATTAATATTATAATAGCTACGTTTGACATTGTAAATCTCTCAGATATGCTGACAGGCAACTAAGCAGAAAAATATATGAAATATAATGTGATAATATGTATAATTTCTTATATAATTATTTCAAATACTATCCTGTATAGTTCTGAAAATCAGTAAAATTGATCTAACTGTAATTTTTCATTTATGAAAAAAATATATTTTAACTACATGCGTTCTATCTTTTGATAAAATCTTTTTAATAAAATTTTGATTAATTAACAATTAATTAAAATTGATATGTCACACTTGTGTTAAGATTACAGAGTTTGTGGATTATTGAAGCATTTGAGCAGTTTCTGTACGATCGCAGAGGTAGATCAAGCAGCTCTAGATGTAATACAGCTCAGGATGAGTATGAAATTAATTGCTTAATTCAGGAAAAAAATGTTCTTTTTTTAAATTTGCCATGTGTATTCTGAAATTTTATACTAATCGATAATCCTTATTTCAGTAATAAGACTGGATTAATTAATAAAATTTTGTAACTTTTAATTTTTGGAATTGTTACATAATTTCCAACGAGTGGGGAAATTACAACTATAATGTATACGTTACATGTAATATATATATGTTATTTTTTGTTTTATTAAAGCAATATAACAGTTATATCTTTATGTTTGCTGGGATTATAGTTAATTACTTCCAATCCCTAGTGTGCGCACACACACACACACACACACACACACACACGCACGCACGCACGCACGCACGCACACACACACACACACACACACCCCACACACACACACACACACACACACACACACACACACACACACACATATTTTGTTGTATTTTACGCTACAATTTTATTCTATGTTTCGATAATTTTATCATTGTACGTTTCTTGAATTCGATTCGAGACAAATCCGTCTGTTATTTATGAAATAAAAAAATTCGTCTATTATACATAGATAATTCTTGTAAAAACGAGAAATTTATGGAGTACTTAAAAAACGTGACAATTTCGAAAATACGTGAATGGCATATGGCAAATTCCAGAATCAATTCCTGTAGCAGTAATTAGTCAAAATTAAAGAAATTAATTGTTTGGAGGGTCTGTGAGTCGCTGGTCCATTCATAATGTGTGTGGCATAACTACAGAAATTTACTAGAAATCTGATTCTACCGCAGAATAACTTGTTCTTTTAAAATTTATGGAAACAATCAATCACTATGGAAATTTATTTCTCGGAACAGTAAGAAATGAACAAGAACGAATTATCATTGAGTGTGCGCGAAGCATCGAGCCACTAAAGAAAAGTGTTTCTTCCACGTCGAATTCACCCAGCAGCAGTTGAACGGATTTGTCACGCACGGATTCCGAATTCTGATTTTTATTAAAGCAGGCAAGTCATTGAAGCAGATAATTAAAAGAATCATATTAAAAATATTCCGTGCGGACATTAAGTCACAGATCTTGCTCGGTTTCTACAACCAATCTGCTGTCAAATTAGCAGAATCTGCTCGCAATCTGCTATCAGTTTCTGTCAGATTTCATTCTATTTGATTTCTGCTGCCACTCTGCTTGAATAGCATGTTAACAAGTTATGTTGGCAGAACAGGAACAGAATGCGATATCAGTTATGATCTGCCAACATCTTCTGATCAAATCTGTTACCAAGTTCTGTTGACATCGTGTTACACATTCTGCTATCTGAGTGAATACAGGTAGTATATAAAAAGAGATCTCTAAATTGATGATTGATATATTAATGATAAATTCTTTGTAAGATTTTAATACGAAAATTCTAATACAAAATGTTGAATTTATAATTGTCTTCAAAAATAATTTAAGAATGATACGGTTAAAGTATAATAAGAGTAAAACTTCGCGTGTTTAAAGATAGTAAAATCTCTAATTAATGATAAATGATAAATGCTTTTATGAAACGCTTTTGACAATGCACGTATAGCGGAAATAGAATTATTACATATATATGTATATATATATATATATATATGTGTGTGTGTGTGTGTGTGTGTGTGTGTGCATGCAAGATGCAAAATGCGCAAAATCGAAATATTATCATACAAAAATGAAATTATGGATAATTATGGATATAAATGTAGTACGAGTTAGTCTGTCGATATGAATTTATAAAACGTAATATAAAACATAGATATCAATTCACTGTAGCGCCTAATCTTGCCAGTGTCCGGATAAATAAGAACAATTAATTAGTCTGCGCTTTATAAATAAAGAATATAAGATATTATAAACGCGATTTGCGTATGAATGTCGATAATATGATAATAACGTAACAAATAATACTACGTGTAG
>NW_017259590.1:1004733-1016247 GCF_001594045.1 Atta colombica
CAAAGAAAAAAGACATTGTGCAACATAGAAGTAAAAAAAGTCAATGTCTTTAAAAAATTTTGATATTTAAATTTTATTTTTTTTATTACTATTTTTTCTTTCTTTTGTATGTTGCAAAATATGACCTACTGAATAAATGTTAAGTATAAATATTATTACATAGTTAAAAATACCTTATGATTTAAAAATTTAAAGGCTTTCTAAGATTTATTATACAAAATAATTTGTTACTCTTTATTGAATTGATTCTCGTTTTAAATACAAAAAATATGTTATTTTTTTTATATTAATTTGTCCTACACAAATAAATTCTACAAGTTTAAAATTAAAATTAAAATTTCTTATTTTAATCTTTACCATAAATGATTTATCGCTTGATTAATAATCATAAATATATCTTCTCCTTTTTAAATAATATGAATTTTTTATACCTTTTTTTATATAATCTTTTAGATAAAATGGCAGAAATAAATAGTTTAGGATGGGTCGATTATCTGGTTATAGCATTGATGTTGTGCATAAGTATTGGAATTGGTATTTATCATCGATTTAATGGAAAACATCAAAAAACTGTGGAGGTAATTATTATTAGTATTGCTAAATCTCTCTCTCTCTCTCTCTCTCTCTCTCTCTCTCTCTCTCTCTCTCTCTTTTCTTGCAAAAGAAAATTAAAATAGGACTTTTTTCTGTATCGCTTTTTAATAAAAGCTAATGTTTTACAGGAATACTTTGTTGCAAATCGATCAATGAGCGTTGTACCAGTTGCTATCGCTTTGGTGGCTACCTTCTTGTCTGGTTCTGGCTTGCTCGGATTATCCGCTGAGATTTATATATATGGAACGCAAATTGTTGCAATCAATCTATCATTTCTGTTAGCCACTGCGGCTACATGTTATGGATTCCTACCAGTATTCTACAAGCTACAGGCAACAAGCGCGTATGAAGTGAGTCTAACGAAATTAAATTAACCGGCAGGAAATTTTTGATGTATATTAAAAGAAACTTCTCTTTTTTTAGTATTTAGAAAGGCGTTTCGGAATGAAAACTAGGATGGTGGCTAGTTTTGTTTATTGGCTTCAACAGCTTTTTCATTCAGGTGTGGTACTTTATGGTCCTTCTTTAGCCTTGGAGACAACCACAGGAATTTCCAAAACTATCAGTATTATTGCTGTTGGCCTTGTATGTGCATTTTATTCGAGTATAGGTGGTATTAAGACTGTGATATTGACCGATGTGTTTCAAAGTTTGCTTATATTTACCGCCGTGCTCTTAATTATTGGCATAGCTGCGAATGATGTTGGAGGATTGGGACAGATTTGGGAGATCGCGAGGCAAGGGCAACGGCTAGAATTTGATAGGTATATTTGATATTGTATCTACTTTTCTATGTTAGTTGCATGCGCTCGATGAATTATGTACACGTAACATCTAATTGATATTTTTATTTTTGTTCATTGTTATTTTAGTATCGACTTGGATCCAACAGTAAGACATACCTGGTGGTCTCTTTTGCTGGGTGGTTTATGTACATATTTGATACTTGTTGGGGTGAATCAAGCACAAGTACAGCGTATGCTAACTGTAAAGTAAGTGTTATATTTTGTATAAGTATAATTTTGGATAAAATTAGAAATTATCAAATATTAACTATATCAGTCGAAGCCTGGATTCTGAGCGCTTTAAATAATTTCATGTGAATTTGTATACCACAATTATAATTTTTTAAATTGCGAGCCGAATTGATTTCCCGAATTTCTAGAAACGCAACTGAAATATTATAGCAATATTACAAATTAAATTGACGAGCAGTTTATTATTAATAATTCGGTGTTTAATTGATATCATTTTAAAAAGATCTTAATGTACTAAAAATAAATTCATAGAGATCCTGGTTCGACTTTCGACCGAGGTAATATTTTCCCCAATAAATATATTTATTCATTTTCAATACTTTAAACTATAATATATCCAGTTTTAACCGGAATCGACATTATTTCTTAATTATTTGTGTTCACATTACACAGTTCTAATAAATCGTTTATTATTAGTCAAATATGTTAAAATATTTGTAATATTATATTTTACTTAGATGACAAATCAATCATATAATTTTAGCTTTTTGTGTTCATATTATTAAATTACTTTCTTTTTTAATATCAATTATATGTTTATTAATCAAATTGATTTAAAGATTGATTTAAAATTAAAGAAAACGTTAAATAAATTTTGTTTCAGAAATATGCAGGCTTCGCGAAGAGCCATGTGGTTGTCTCTGCCTATTCTGATACTTCTCTGGGTCACGATTTGTTTCTCAGGATTAGCGATATATAGTAAATATTACAATTGCGATCCACTCCTCGAGAAAAGAATTACTTCATCTAATATGCTTATGCCATTATACGTTATGGAAACAATGTCCAACATACCTGGCTTACCAGGCCTCTTCGTTGCAGGTAATACCTTTATCGAGAATTGAATATGGCTCCTATGACAGAAATTATATGTAATAAATTAGGGAAATAAAAATATATGGAAATATCTATGTCTGAAATATAATTTAACGCTTAATTAAGACAATTTTAAAATAAATTTGAGGCATATGTGCTTACTAATCATGGGTTCTTTCTTTTATACAATGTAATCAAAATTACAATAATATGCAATATTTCAATAGTATGCAATATTACAAACATTGCAACAATATTATAATTTTAATATTTTGTAAGAAATATATTGCAGCAATAGTGAAATTTTATAATTGTACTGCAATATATTGTAATTTTAATATTTTATAAAAAATATTGCAATATATTATTGTCCATATTCCGTGCTGTAGGTATTATAACATGTCCAAAAATTAATAAAAACTAGTCCAAAGAATAGTTAGTATGTGAATAAAAAAAAATAAATAAATTTACATAGAGTAAAAGTTAAATAATGTGAATAATCGAAGTAATATAGAAAATCATACGTCTACACCCTACATTATTATAAGTCACAAGTTAAAATTGAAAATATTCATAGTATGACGATTTTGACGCATGTCAGATACTGACTGTCAGCGTCTATCGTGCATCATATTATATATATTTTTCATCATAACTTTTTGACTCATTTTTTCACAATGACTTTTGTATCTATGTATGACTTTTTTATCTACAGTATGATACTTTTTTATCTACGTATGACTTTTTTATTTACTTAGATTATTTTTTATTACTTAATTTTTACTTAATTTTATCTAAATTATCCTTGGAAGATGATGTTTATTTTCTAAAAAGATATTTATTTATTTTCTTTTTCACACTGACATATTTTTTGGACTAATTTTTGGACATGCGTATTAACTTCGTGCGCGAGCGATATAACTTTATAGCATATTCAGAGCTTTTATGCGGTTCCGAGATCTGAAAATTAAAAAATGTAGCCAAAACTGCATATAATTGATTTGGAAACTTTAATAATACTAATTTGTAATTGAAATCTTATCATATTAAAATGTAATTGAAATCTTATCATATTAAATTTTGTTTTGATATTTGCATATCAATTTTCGCGCTAATAGTTATAGGTTTTTAACTTATTTTATTATTGATTAATCTTGATTTGTTTATGAGTTTTTAGGTATTTTTAGCGCAAGTCTCAGTACAGTTTCTGCGGCATTAAATTCTCTGGCGGCAGTAACGTTGGAGGATTATCTGAAACCCTTATATAAAAAATACAGTGGGCATGAATTGTCTCCTACAAAGTCAACCTCCATCGTTAAAGTACTCGTTTTTGTGATTGGTATTATTTCTATTGTATTGGCATTTTTATCGCAATTTGTGGGTGGTCTCGCTCAGGTAACATTACTGTATTTATAAATGTAAAACCGATGAAGAGAAAGTAAATATTTTTGGGTCTCCTAGGCTACAATTACTATCGTGGGAATTGTTGGCAGTCCGTTGTTAGGTATTTTTACTCTTGGCATGGCCACGGAATCAGCGACGGAAGGTGGTGTGATAATTGGTGCTCTCACGTCATTTTCATTTCTATGCTGGATTGCCTTTGGTCATCCACGTCCTGTACCACTTAAATTGCCAACTACTATCGAAGGCTGTGATAAGAATAGTACAAATATAACGATGTCCATTGTGCAGAACATGAATTTTTCCAAGTAAGTGACTCATTAAAATAAATATATACGAAAGGAATGGTTTTGCTGAAAAATATAGAAATAGAGACAAATGCAAATATATATTAGATCATTAAAATAATTTTACGCTCGAATGTCGATATTTTTTTGCGACATTATTATCTTGCTCTAGAGTCTTCTACAGAATTTTAATGATCCAATATAATTGTTTAATAAGCAAACTGCTTATTAACTACTTAGTACGACAACACACTGGCACTATATTTGCTAAGATATTTAATAAGCAAGAAAATAAAATTTAATTGATCCATACCGGTCAATTAAATAATTACATGAAAATTTATATAAAACTGAACATTTGTATCTCTTGAATTGCGCGCCGAACTGATTTTCCGGACTTACTGTTAGAAACGCAATCGAATTACAATAATAATCATACATTTAATTGACAAGCAATTTATTAATTTGATGCTCAATGGCATCATTTTGAAGAGATCTTAATGTACTGAAAATCTTTAAATAAATTTATTGTGAAAAATATTATTTCGGCCGAGATTCAAACCTGGATTTCTAGCATTCCATGCGAGCATTCTAAAACTTTAGACCACTGTGGCTTTATTGTTAGTAGTATTCTTCGCAATAATCGATATATGAGAACACACACATTTTTCAGACAGTTTGTAAACAATAATGAACGATTTATTAGGACCGTATAATGTTAATGCACAATAAGCAATAAATGAAGCTTATATCGGTCAAAGCTGGATCTTAAAAATCTCTTTAAAATGAAGCATTAAATTATTAAATTACTTACGATCGGTGCAGGTTTTATTTCTTCCTTGTTATGTATTCACATTATACGGTCCTAATAAATCGTTTATTATTGCTAAGATATTGGAATAGATTCAGTACTGTCTACATCCATATTAAATTCATGTCTCGCTTGTATAAATTAATGGCAAAAAGCAAGTAGAATCATTTCGCAAACACTTAAATGAAATCCATTATTTAAATGTTTACGAAACGATAGATTTTGTTCAACATTTCATACAAAAATAATGTTTAATACGATAAGATTTTAATTATATGTTTTGGCAACATTATTAAGTCATGAGTTGAGACCTCTGAAACGCATATTAAGTGTAATTCCATAAATAATTTAATACTATATTCTCTGTTTCTGGTGACATTCTATTTACAGTAGCAAACACTTTCCAAATATGTTCTCAACAAATTTTGCCAAGGTATTTTCAAATCTGTATTTCGTCTAATTTTTATATTTATAATATACTTCAGCATAACCATTCTATATATATGTATGCTCATATAAGATTGTCTAATGGATTATTCTTTTTAGGAACAATAGCGACAGCTCGTACTTCTATTTGTATCGCATTTCATATATGTGGTATTCCTTTCTCGGATTCTTAATAACGTTCTTAGTTGGACTACTCATTAGCAATCTGTCTCGTTTATTCATTCAGAATCAAAACAGCGAATTAGATACTAATTTATTCTTTCCTGTGATAGCGCGACGTATACGTTGTAGGCGATGTAATATAGAAAATGAAGAAAATTTTCCATTAGATAAAACATGTTCTTTCAGCGATGTAATCAACGAAAAAGACGATGCTGTCCATAAAATTTGTACAAAATTCTAATAGTTTGATTGTAATCTTAAATAGGTGTTTGACACATTTTTCATAGATTTTCGTAGACATTAGACTTCCGTACATACAATCAAAAAAAAGAATGATTCTGAAATCAATACATTTGTTCACCTATTTTGCTGGTCCTTGAATTTCAAATTGAATTGTATGTCAAATAATGTTATATGATAGGACATTAATCTTAGAAAAAATGTAAGTTGAGCATAGTTTCGGAAATTGCTACAGTCAATTAAAAATGCTATGTCACATTTAATCATCTAATTTGCTGCACCAATCAATCTTTTTTTTCAGTGTAGATTTTCAGTACTGGTAATGTATATTAGAATACGAATTATAATACTGATGAATGAGGTATAAAACGGCCGACTAGAAGCACATTTTGATTATCAAGGATGTCGAAACATTGGAAACCCACCCACAATTGGAAAGTATTTCGAATTAGCATCTTAAATTCTTAAAATTCTTAAGATTTTATTTTAAATGATCTTGAAATTAATTGAAATAAAAATGATCTATAAATATCAGACGTTTTAATAATGTATTACGTTTTTTAAAAGTACTGTTTAAAACATTTTAAAACATTTTAAATATGTTTAAAACATGTTTTGAATATATTTAAAACGTATTTTTTTAAATATGTTTAAAACATTAAAAACATATTTTCAACAAAAAAACAATGTTTTGTTCTTTAAAAAAAAAACAATGCTTTTTACCAACTCTGGTTTTAACCTTGTGCAATTATATGCATCAAAAAAATGATCTTGCAGCGAAACATTAGCTAAAATAGATAAATTTTTAGGAAATATTGCGATATCGGATATGTATTGCATCTAATCATATAGATAATAGAGATAGAATTTAAATTTGTGCTATAAATTCTATGCATATGATATATAATTTTCTATCAGATACAAAAAACAGTGATAATTCCAGCTAGAGTAGCAAAATATTTTTTTTGCATGTAAAAAAAAAATGAAGTACTGCATAAAACATGTTTATTTTTCAAAAACTAATATTAAACATTTCTTAAAAGTGGCTTAAAAGTGGATTAAACACGTAATATACATATCGGAATACATCATTGCATTTTTATAATTTTAATAATTTTAATAATTTTTTATTAATATCTTTTTTGATATGTATATTTCTGTTATTGATACGTATATTTCTGTTATTGAAATATAAATGAAAATTAATGAGTCATAAAATATGATAATTTTAGACGTCAATCTTTTATGTAACAATTCTTCTTCATCTAAAATATTTATTCTTCCAGTCGAATTCGTGTGAGAAATCAAGTCTATGCATAATAATAACTGAATGTTGTAACGTGTTCCAATTGATGTGGTTTCTATGTTCTTTAATGCGTGCTTTTAAGATTCTACTTGTTTGTCCCACGTATGACGCATAATCATCTGTTCAAAAGAAGCTCTCCATTCTGTCTTATTCAAATGTCGTATATAGAATAAATTGCAAGAATTGCAATGCGTGGAACAAATAGGTAGAATCTTAAAAACATTAAAGAACAAAAACCACATTAAATGAAACACGACGATATTCAGTTATTAGCATATAGACTTGATTTCTTATTTTCATAAAGAAACAAATTAATGGCTTAAACATTAAAAATGACACGGAATCTCTCGACGCGATATATTCTGATTTATTTACAAGGATTTAATGCTTCTCTCTCCTTATCGTATTTGTCAACATATTATATATTCTTTAGTTTTTGATTGCGTCGATCATATGAAAGGGAAAAATAAAACTAACATTTTCTCTAAGCGACTTTGCGTTTATCATGTAAGTTTAATAACTTATCAGTTATTATATTATTATATATGTCTGTTTAATTCGATTTTAATAATTTGTCATAGTTAAGTTGATAATTATAATGAAAATATGCTTGAACATCATAATTCCTTACGTCTACATCGCAGTCACATGTCGTTGCATAATTTAGTTTTTTAATTTCAATTTTAATTGTATGACCACTCAAAAATTTTTTAATTGTATTTTAATAATTGTTTTGCAATATTGATAAGGATCCGCATATTGAGTAGAATCGAAATGTCTATTGTATATTATACTATATTATTACATTGACTGAATAATCATTACACGCGTACATCCAGTGGTTCTCACAGGCATTTATCTTTCTTTGATTTAATCTCAAGTTGGGACAAAAATTATTATCGACTAAGGATAATTGTTTTCATTTTAAGTATAGCGATTTGTTTACAATCTGGCCGGATAGTTCGACCGGATAATAAAAATTGTGCCAGATGGACTGGATTGTAAAAAAGTAGCCAGATAGATCGGATAGTAAATAATTGCTGGATATTCATTGCATCCCCATTATTCTTATCGTAGAGACTAATATGAATATTATGATCAAAGTATAAATGATAATGATAATTGATATATAACAACATTAATTAGATATGTGTGATACTGAATAATTGAATAAAATAAAAAACAAATCTGTTTTAAACAAATTTATTTTGATAACAAGTTAGTAATTTTTATTATTTAGTAACAGATAAACAGAAATAGTATCTTAATGAAATTCTTATTATACATTTTTATTATTTTTCAATAAAATTAATTTCGTATTGTTATGTTGTGCTAAGACTAAATTACAATATAATCATATCATCATAAATGTGCATTTTAAAATATTTTTGTTATAAATGAATATATATAATTCGAACAATGAATGCCGATATACCATTGCATTTAGCAACCTGTAGTCTATATTTGACCTAAATTTTATCTAAATATGATAAAAATAAATTGTTTACAACATTGCGATCTTCGTGTTTAAAAAAAACGAATTTGTAAAATGATTGTAGTTTGTATTTTGCATTTCAGTATTAATAATAAAAGATTGAAAATATTTTATATTTTATATTTGAAATACTAAGATTGATAATCAATCTTACTATTTAAATAAAAAATAAGGTAGAGCGGGAGGTTAGTGATATGATACTTTTTCTTTATTATTATAAATTTCATTATTATAAATCTTCACACAATTATGATAGACTAATGGTAAATAGATAGACTAATGGTAATTAAATGTTTTAAAATATTGCATGTTTATTTAGCTCAATTATTAAATACTTACAAATCTTTAATATATCTCGTAAATAAGAAAAAAATTACGTTATTTATAATGCAAAATGAATCAATGCCTTATCTATGAAACATCCTCGAAGGATAAGTCGAGCTATGAAGATGATCGTTTAATGAGATTATATATTATTAAAAATGAAAATATTACGTGTAAATTAATTAAATTTTTATTATTTTCATCGTAAGTTAGTATCCACAAAGGATTAGCGTAACTCCCCCCCCCCCTCTTCCTCCCGATTTTCATAGTTCAAACATTCAAACATGCTTTGAGCAGTTGTGCTAAGGCTGAAGGGGAAAAAACTTATGTA
Source organism: Atta colombica (assembly GCF_001594045.1). NCBI lineage: Eukaryota > Metazoa > Arthropoda > Insecta > Hymenoptera > Formicidae > Atta > Atta colombica. The sequence continues at coordinate 1,013,985 of NW_017259590.1, forward strand.
TTACCTCTACAATTTTTTTAGCGAATGCTTCTAATGCACCATTAGCTATATAGTTGGTGTAAAGCTGCTTGTCGAGGTTGTCCTAACTATGGGTACGACAGAAAATTCAAACTTACTGCAAAGTTGAAATATATGTAGAAATGATTAATTGCATTATTTGTGAGTTTAATCATAAGTGTACATCATAAAAAAAATGATTTAAATCAATTTTATTGTGTTCTTAATATCAGAAAAAAATTGACTTCGTGCGCTTCGTACATTGGTGCCAAATAGATCATTTTGCATAAAGTAGTGAGTTCTCTTTAATAAAAAAATATATATAAATATTTTTTTAATTATTCATGTTTTTGTATTTTTCGTCAGAAATCATATTAAGAACAAAGTCTCGAGTGAGAAAGGCGAAAGAAATAAAATAAAAATGAAGTAGTAGACGAAGAAGTAGAGTAAAATAATATAATAAACTCATTTTCATTTCACAAAAAAAACTTTTATAACAAATCGCAAAAACGCTTTTAGTTTCTTAAAGTTCAACTCATTGCTGTTGATTCATCACTAATAAAATCTTTTTTCTTTTAAAAAAAGATGAGATTTTGAAAAAATTCGTTTTTTCATGTTTTTTCTCAATCACTTATTGCAAAATATCTTTTGCGCTACGACTATTTTAGACTTTCTAACTCAAAAATTCTTTTTTTCACTCTTCAAACGATAGATTAAAAAAATTAATTAAAATCAATGCATTACAATCTGAGATACAAACAAAAGAAAATACTGGGTAAATATCCAGATGTGGGTAGATAGGACTTTTTTGAAATGTGGATATTGAAAGTTAAGAATAATAATTTCTAATATTCTTTCTTTTTAAATGCTTTAATTAACGAAATTAGAAAAATTAAAATCTTTGCTTTGTATAATAATAATTAAACGTAAAATATATGTTTAATCGTTAACATAGAATAAAAATCTATGTATATATTGGGAGTACAAATAAGTTTCTGCCGTTTGCAAAAGACGGCGCCACTAATAAACTATAATTAAAATTGTTTGATGTAAAACGACATATCGTAAGATTGAACATCCGGCAACACTATAACCTTGAAATATTAGCGATTTTGTATCAGCATCATATATTTTTTTTTTGTACGAAAATGTCGAGTTTTGAACCGAATAAGCATCATTTCGGCATCGGGAACTTTTGATTTACTTCTTTAATTTGAAGAAATCTGCAGCTGAGACTCATAGATTGCTTGTAGAAGCATATGGTGCCTTAAATGAGAAAAGTTGTCGTGAGTGGTTTCAAAAGTTTAAGAACGGTGAATTTGACGTCGAAGACAAAGAACGTAGCGAAAGACCGAAAGTGTACGAAGATGCGGAATTGGAAGCATTATTGGATGAAGATTCGTGCCAAAAAGAATTTGCACTTACATTAGGAATGACTCAACAAACAATTTCATATCGTTTGAAATCATTGGGAATGATTCAAAAGCAAGGAAATTGGGTTCCATGAACTGAAGCCGAGAAACATTGAACGCCGATTTTTCACATGTGAAATGCTGCCAGGCATAAACGAAAGGGTTTTTTGTATCGTATAGTCACTGATGATGAAAAATGGATCCACTACGATAACCCAAAGAAGAGGAAATCATGGGGACCACCTGGCCATGCTTCTACATCGATAGCCAAGCCGAATATTCATAGAAAAAAACTCATGTTGTGTATTTGGTAGGAGTCATTCAGCTTGGTGTCATGTATTATAAGTTGCTCAAATCGAACGAGATCATTACTGGGGCTCTCTACCGAACACAATTGATGAGATTGAGCCGAGCACTCAAGGAAAAACGCGCCCACTACTAGGCATGACAAAATTATTCTCCTGCATGATAATGCTCGACCACATGTTGCGGCGCCGGTCAAAACCTACTTAGAAACATTCAAATAGGAAGTTCTATCCCACCCGCCGTATTCTCCAGACATTGCTCCTTCCGACTACCACTTGTTGTCCGATCGATGACGCATGGCCTGAGCAGCACTTCATATCATATGAAGATATCAAATATTATATCAAAAATTGTATCAATCATTGGATAGCCTCAGAAGATGAAGCGTTCTTCCGACGCGGTATCCACATGCTAAAAGATGGGAAAAAGTAGTGGCTAGCGATGGCCATTACTTTGAATAAAACATTATGTACCGTTTTTTTACAATAAATGCTTAATTTTTGATAAAAAACGGCGGAAACTTATTTGTACTCCCATATATATATATA
>NW_017259590.1:1016442-1021808 GCF_001594045.1 Atta colombica
TATATATATATATATATATATATACATACAGGATGCGTCACGAAAATCCAGACAAATCGAACAATTTTTTTAAACAAAATGTTTTTATGAAAAATTAAATATTACAAAAAATCCTTTTATGGTATATGGCACTTGGGAGATCCCTGTAGAACACAATTATATCTCCCATTAGCTTAAATGACGCCTCTATTCTCGATCTGAAGCGTTCGCACGCACGATGTAACGTAGAGCTGTTCATGACGACGAATGCCTCAATAGCAGTCCTTAATGATGTCACATTGGGATGCCGAGACTTGTTTATGACTCTTTCAACTCACTCTATAGTCCAAGGGATTTAAATTTAGGTTGTTGAGAGACCAGAATGAAGGTCGAGCAACTCGGCTTGTCCTGGCAGCCTCAGAGAGCATCTGTCGTATCTTTAATGTGTATGATTTGTATCGAAAGTTCTTCTTGACAATTCGACGCATTGTTTTCGCTTACACCAACAATCGATACTAATTTTCGCAATGATTGCCCTGGATCATCCAAAATCAGCATTTAAGTCCTTTTAACAACTGCGAGGGTCTTCGTGATACGTTCTTTCGAGTGACTCTTCCTAGCTGACATACTAGAATCTTCTGGACTGTTGGACTGTTCTACAGTCGTATATTTTGTACAACGTCATAAACGATTGATCTCGGGTAAAAAAAAAGAACGGAATTTCCGTTGCTAAGCGCCCAGCGCGAAGATCTTCGATGATCATGGCTCTTCGATTATACTTCGCACTTGATTTCAATATCACGGCTATTTTGAGAATACAACAGTTTACTAGAAACATCAGAATTTCTTGAATGCCAACAACAATCTCTAGTGAAGGCACAATATAGCGGAAAATTTAAATTGAAATTTGTCCGGATTTTGGTGATGCATCCTGTATTTTGATTATTTTAGATATTTGGTTATTTAGATATTTGCTCAACTAGCCCCGCTGTCCCTATGCGCAACAGGTCATTATTCAGTTTTTAAATACTTCAATTCCAATATACATATATGAATCTTATCAAAGAGATCATGCAATGTTGAAATAAAAAAAAAGATGTGCGAACTAAATTTTTATATTTAAGTATATTATTAATGTATTATTAGTAATGTACAAAATTAAGATTGGCTTAAAACATTATGACAATTATAATAACGCATGAATTTAAAGATAAAAAACGATTTTTCTCTATATAAAATTTATTATATAAAATAATTTAATTACGACTATTTACTGAATTAATCTTTGTTTTACAATACTTAAATAAAAGAAAATATATGTCCATTTTACAATTTGTCTTACACGAACAGAAAGAGTTTAAATTAGTAAATATTTTTTATTTCTGTATTTAAGATATAAGTCTCTCTTCTAGGAAATGTGATTTTTTTTATTTGATATTTCAGACGAAATGGCAGAAATAAATACTCTAGGATGGTTTGACTATCTAATTATAGCGATAATGCTATGTATAAGTGCCGGAATTGGTATTATTACAGATTTAGTGGAGGACGTCAAAAAACTATAGAGATAATTGTTATTATTATCCTCTTATTATAGTAAATCCTTGTTATGGAAAATCTGTTTAAACTGGATTACGTTTTTCTTCAAATTTTGTGCAATAAACGCTAACATATTTTACAAGAGTACTTCATTGCAAATCGCTCAATGAGCATACTATCAGTCGCCATTGTCATGATGGCCTCCCAGTTATCTGCTCTTGCATTTCTCAGTGTATCCGCTGAAAATTACATATACGGAATTATTGCAATAAACGTAGAGTATTTTTTAAGCATGCCAATTTTATGCTATGGATTCATATCAGTATTCTTCAAGCTGCAAGCGACGAGCATTTATGAGGTGAATTTAGTAAAATTTAATTTTGCCACGAGAAATTTTCAATGACATGTGTATCAAAAAATATTACTTCTTTTAGTACTTAGGAAAGCGTTTTGGAGTACGAGTTAAGATGATGGCTAGTTTCGCTTATTGGATTCAACAGGTTTTGTATTCGGGATTAGTGCTTTATGCTTCTTCTTTAGCCTTGGAGGCGACTGTCAGTATTGTTGGCTTCGTATGTGCCTTCTATTCGATATTAGTATAATGATATTAAGGCTGTACTAATAACCGACGTGTTTCAAAGTTTGCTTATGTTTGCCGCCGTGTTGTTAATTATTGGCACAGCCGCAAATGAGGCCGGATTAGATCAGATTTGGGAAATTGTGCAACAAGGGCAACCGAATTTGATAAGTATTACATTTACTTTTCTAAATTAATTGCATGAGTTTTAAAGCGACTTATGTATTCGCAGACACTAACTACTAATTTTACTTTCGCATCGTATTTACTTTTAGTATCGATCTGGATCCAACAGTAAGACATACTTGGTGGTCTCTTACGCTGGGTGATTTATGTATATGCTTAACACTTATGAGAGTGAACCAAGTTCAAATACAACAATATACTGACTTTAAAGTAAATAATTTAAGTATTCTATAATTTAATAAGCAACACTTGATATTAATAAAAAATTATGTACTAGAATAATATTGCTATACGCTTTACTTATTGTATGTGGAACAATGACAATTTAATCATGTAATTTTAATTTTTTCATTGTGTTTACGTTATTAAAATTGAATAATATTTTTCTTTAACAATACATTTACCGATGCGTTTGAAAATTGAAAAAATACATTAATTTTATTTTATTTCAGAAATATGCAGGTTGCACAAAGAGAATGGTTATGCTGCCCTACTATAAGCTTTTTCCTAATCATAATTAGCTTCTCAGGATTGGCAATATACAGCAGGTATTATAAATGCGATCTTTCTCTCAAGAAAAGAATTACTTCTCCTAATATGCTTATGCCACTGTACGTCATGGACACAATGTCCAATATATCTGGTTTACCAGGCCTCTTCATTGCAGGTAACATTTTTAATCAACCAATCAACTGATTTACTGATTTAATATCTCATAGAAATTAAATGCTACAAATCATGAAGATAAAAATTTGAAAGTATCAATATCTGAAATATGATTTTACGCTTAATTTCAAGTAATTTCAGTTTTAAAAACACATAATGAATATGTTTACAATACCCACCTTCGATGCATATTAATTAAGACTGTTTTAAAGTAAAAGCGTTTAGTTAATATATTTACAATTTTAAGTTGTCTATTTCCAGGTATTTTTAGCGCAAGCCTCAGTACAATTTCTGCGATGTTAAACTCTTTGGCGGCAATAACGCTTGAGTATTATTTGAAACCTCTGTATAGAAAGTGCATTGGGGATGAAATCTCCCCTGCAACATCAACCTTCATCGCTAAAGTACTCGTTTTTATCATCGGTATTATTTCCATTATACTGCATTTTTAGCGCAATTTTTGGACGAACTACTTCAAGTAATTACTATTTTTAAATATGAAATCAATAGCAATAAAATAAATTTCTCAAATTGTAGACTTTCTATATCCTTTCTGGAATAATTGGTGAGCCATTATTAGGCACTTTTACTCTTGGCATGGGCACGGAATCGGCGAAGGAGGTGCAATAACCGGTGCTTTTATAACATTATAATATATTTATAACATTTTCATTTTTATTGTGGATTGTCTTCAGCCGTCCGATACCGCCTAAATTGCCAATTACTATAAAAGGTTGTAATAACACAAATATGACAATGTCCTATTTGCAGCTCAGCTTCTTCAAGTAAGTAGTTTATCACATAGTAGCTGCATGGAAAGAATGGTTTTGCTGAAAAATGTAAAAATTCAAATCTGAAAATTATGTTGTCATCAAAATATTTATTTAAGACGATCTAGTTGCTAGAACATTCAAATTTTCCATGATATATCATCATGTTTAAGTGTCCTATAATTTTAATGGTGCAAAATATAATCAATCAGTAAGTAAATTAATTGTTTGTAGTATGATAATAGATTAGCAGTAAATTTACTCAGATCCGATATCATCTGTATTAATCTCGTGTTTTGCTGATACAATTTAATAACAAATACAGAATTATTGGCAGAAACTGTATGTGACAATGAATACAATCTATGATTTGAAATTTTAAATGAAATACATCATGATTACACCGAAAAAATTTGTTGGGTTTTTCTTTCCGATCAAAATGATCAGATTATTTTTGAAAAGTAATATACGAATATTTCTAATAATTTTGATCGAATAAAAAATTCGATCACATTTCTTTCCTAACTATAATTATTGCTGCTATACTGGATCGTGATGTCACAAGCGACAAACGGCAAGTTTGTAGAGTATTTGTAGAAAGAGTATTTGTAAAAATGGACTAAAATTATCTCTTCCCCTAATAGTCTATAGTTGTGAAAGGTACGTGACATAAAAATAGATTTAAAAGCATATTATGCCCATTTTTTACATGACATAGATTATAACTTGTACAATTAAAATTTTTTCATTTTGTAAGCAATGTTTTCATTTTATGAGAATATGGTTTTTCATAATAATTCTTGTATATATATATATACAATTATGTCACTAAATAGAGAATGTCCATCTTATTCTTATATATAACTGCAGATATTCATAACGGATGTTACTGATTGCTTTTATCTATCTGATAGAAGTAATAAGATAGAGTCATTGAACAGAAATTCTTTTCGATCTATAGAACATGCAAGGTTTTTTTCTGAAGCTTTGGAGAGATCAAAAAAAGAGAGATAGAAAATAAATTATTGATTATAATGGGAATAGACATATTTTTTACTTGTTATTGAGAAGAAACAGAGAATTTTTAAATGTTATTTTTCTCTATGCTCTAAATTCATAAATTTGAAAATTGTATTTTTTTTATTGTGAGCAGAAAGAAAAAAATTATCTCCCAATTATATAAACCAATTAATATATAGGTAGAAATCTGAATAGAAGAGAAACAAGCTTGTGTGAAATGAATATATATCCTCGTTCAAATCGTAAAATTTCAGCAATAACAGTAATCACATGTAGTTGAATTTGTTATCAAATTTATAGCAATAAAATCGAGCTTGAGATAAATACGAAGATGTATAGGAATAATAAAATATTAGAAATTTCTAAGTGCATCTAATTTTTATATATATTATTTCGATTAAACCGTTCGTTCCAGAAGAAAATTAACGATTTTTGTTTCTTCAGAAAATTTCTAGAAAATTGATAATATTTGAGTAAAAAATTATTCAAGAGCAATATTTGGCAATTTTTAATAATTAATATTTTATTAACTATTGCGAAATAGTTAATAAAATTGCAAAATAGTAAAGGACTTTTCGACTCAGTTCGATTCACTCTATCTGTTCAAGATGGGTGACAAAATATATATA
>NW_017259590.1:1022703-1025886 GCF_001594045.1 Atta colombica
TAATATAAAGTAATTATATATAAATATATGTATATAACACAGGTATATTTAATAGGTATATTTAAAAGTTAAATTTTTCTTATTAATCTTTTATAGCAAAACAGAACGTAGTTATTAATCAAAATAGATTTAGCTAAGAAATAATAAAATGTAATTTAATAAAAAAAATAATAAAACCTTGATTTGCTGAAGTTCTTCTTGTGTAATATTTTTCTTTGAAGTCTTTAAATATTTTCTTACAAATGGTGCTACGACCATCGGATCTAACTTTTCAATATCTTCGGAGGTGATCAAAGTTACGATGAGACCGACACTAATAGTCACTAAAGCACCAGTCATGGTATACCAAAGATAACTGAGCCGGAACAATGCCCATGGTTCCCTATTAAATGTAATAGCTACTACATTACTTAACACTTACTTAAAACATAAGAAATGTTTTTCAAATGTTCGAAATAATTTGCAAACTGTTAAACTTAGAAAAGTCATTACACTTTACAATTTAACTACTTACACTAACAATTTAAAGAATATTTCGAATGCACGAAATGTAATTCTCTGTAGAATAAATGAATTTTTTCTTAGCAAAAAGAGAAATAATTTTTTAAAGGAAATCATTTCTAACTTATTAATGAAAGGTAAGTTACGCAAAAATTAGAAGCGATATGCTCTAATTTCAATAATTAATGACCATTAATAATTTAATATCTAAGAGTTATTAACAGTTATTTTATGTATAATTAACATTATTTAACTTACTCCCCAACGTTGTTCAAAATTGTATCTGGTGGTACAGATAATAATAAATTCTCTACTTGTGGAAATGAATAAGTACATCCTTCTGTAGTTACGGGTTTCGTATCGAATCTGTAAAAGCGTAAAGGAACATTCGTAATATTATTATTCCCTTAAAGGGAATAACAAAATATAATGCGATATTAATTGTATTATCAATGTTTATTGGTATCTAAATGAAATTATTTAGATAATCTAGATAAATGATTTCATCTCATCTTTACTAGAATACTATTATTATTTGTTATCTTCAAGTTTCGAAAACTGCCAAAGAGCTAGGAAATCTTAAGGCTCTATATAGCAGAAATAAGACACAATTTTTTAAACTTCATTTGTTAATGATTTTTGAACGAAGTGACTGCTACCTAAAACCTTTTGAAGATTTTTTGACCTTGATATCGAAGTTAAAGGTATCGGTGCATTGCAGTGTCCGTTAATCAAAATAATTATTCATGAAAACAATAATATTCCGCTTCTAGACACTATTTCGAAAATTATGTTTTATCTTTTTTGGTGATTTTTCAAAAATGGAGGAAAAACAAGCATATTTCTAAAGAATTTTTATCTTAGTTTATGAATTCTTTCTACATGCTTTTCTCTCTACATGCTTCCGAAGTTTGACCATTTAAATTCAAAACATCCTGTACGATTTGGAAAAAGACAACAACAAACAATTTTTATTTAAGACATATATAAAGATAATATAAATATTAGTAAAAGATAAACTGGAGCCATTTAATTCATCTAAATTATCTAGATAATTTCATCCAGATACCAGCAGATATGTGTATATTGTATATACATGTATTGATATACATAACATTTTGATATTAACTTAATTTTTCCACTGATGATAGCTGCTTCAGCAGAAAGAATAAGCCAACCCATGAAACTCAAACCTGCTATTCCTCCGATTAGAGCACCCTGTCGAATTTAATTAAATCACTTATTTATTCTCATCAACAAATTTAAATATAATTTTCATCATTTAAATATAATTTTCAAGTTAACATAAAAGAAGTTTATCTTTAACACATGCCTTGCCATTAATCCATGGTAATAACATTCCCATGTTGAAAATGCCAAAGGATGGTCCATTAGTAATGGAACCTAGACTTATGGACAACTATAACAAATATAAAATATAAAAAGAATATTAATTTGCATTTGTTAACTGTTTAACTCCATGTTTACCTGTAACACATGAGTGCCCGCCTGCTCGACAACGAAAACGAGAGCAACACAAATTATTCCTAAAACGACAACCGTCAACTTCATAAAGATATCAGCACCCTTAGGTGTAAAAGGAGTCTTCATAAAGGGCTTAACAAAATCCTCTAGCACTACGGCTGCCATGGAGTTTAGTCCGGTTGATAATGAACTGGAAGAAAGAGATCTCAAACTAATTTTAATAAACATATATATACCGAAAAAGAAGAGGGAAAATAGGAGAAGAATGGAAAAAAAGAGGAAGAGAAAAGAGAGAACAATGAAGCAAAGGAAGGGACGAAAGAGAAAAAGGAGGAAGAAAAGAAGGAGGAGGAAAAGGAGAAGGAAAGGCGAAGAGAAAAGGGGAAGGGAGGGGAAAGAGAGAGGGAATCAGAGAGAACCTTCCTCTACCTAAGGATGCACAGCTTTCCATGCGAGGTCCATCTCATAATTAGATAAGGATCGGATTATGTTATCAAACTTGATAATATATATCAAGGTCAAAGTTATTAGAGAAAGCTCTTCTTTTTTGAATATTTACCAAATATATAAATATGTATATCTACCTAAGTGCGGCACTAAATACACCAGCTACGAAAAGACCCGGTAGTCCTGGAAAGTTTCCTAAAACGTTCATAACTAACAACGGTAGCAGTTGATCCTTGGCTCGCGCTAACTGTATTACACATAGATATAATCAGTAATTAATCGCAGTCTTAACATTGAATATGAAAACTAAATAAATAAATATTACCTTAGTCGTAAGGGGATCGCATTCATGATACCAAGCATAAATCAACATGCCAGAATATCCACACATAAGCATCAGCATTGTTACGCCGATCATAAAACACCAAAGTGCTCTAAAATGCATATATTTATTAAAAACATTGATTATATTATTATTATTACATTACGATAACTTGATTATAATGATATACAATAATTATATATTTATAATATAATTATAATAAAAAAACCAGAGATAGATAGATTATAATAATTAATTATAACTATTGCTGCATTCATACAAGTCCAATTTTCCAAACATAAAATCACATTGTATTTTAAGTTTGTATGTATTTTACTATATATGATCGATTAAAAAAATTACCATCAAAATATAAATCAAAAATCATTTCTTTAGATCAAAATTGTAAAAATATTGTAATATCTACA
>NW_017259590.1:1025986-1028560 GCF_001594045.1 Atta colombica
TTAAATCTTTTGCGGCACGAACTTTCCGGACAACCCAATATATAGTTTTTGTAAAATTATTATTGTTGAAAATGTGAAATATCATTGAAATATCATTAAATAATTCTTACATAAACAACGTGTCAAAAAGAAATGAAAATTTTTAAAATATAAAAATAAATGTTCAGAACAAACTCTTAATTTTAAAATAATATTGTAAATAATATTGTTTTTATTTTAAAATAATATTGTATTAACAAAGATGTTTTCAAGGCTAGGTAAGAGACAGCGCGGGAGGAGATGCGCGCAATTATTAAATTTAAATTCGAAAATTTAAAATATATAAATTCTATGGTTTTCCGCAAATAATTGAAGCGCTTTAATGGTAATGCTAATACAGGATGTAAATGAATAAATGTCAAATATTCCTATCTTAAATATTAAAAAAGTTTACATGAACATGGGTCTAGAAACGCTTAGTTTGTTAGATAGGAGGAATTTACACGTAATGAACATTCAAGCATTAAACACTAAAATCGCTAAATTTAAGAATTATGAAACATTTTTTTCAGTCTTTTTTCTTTACAGTTAATAATAAATATGTATAAGAAAACTATAATGTCAAAGCATTTTGAACAATTTTTGTAATAAAATATTTAAATATTTATTGAAAAAAATTAAATATAAAGTGAATTGCCTATACGAATAAGGACTGTTCAAGAAAAAATCCACACAAAAATTCACATATCCTCCAAACCACTTAAAAAAAAAACAATTTTTTAATTTAGTAGGCTTTGCAATGAATGTAAGAAACGATTGAAACAGTTAGTTTTGTAATCGCTTTGTTCTCAGTTGCAAAATGGCAAGTGAAGTAGAAACACGCAAATCCATAATCAAAATTTTTCAAGAACACCCGGAGTAGAGTTTCATCAAAATCGCGCGGAAGGCGGGAAATTTGCAGGAAAACGGTATCAATAGTCATTAAGTGTTTCAAGGAAGATTTGACTATCAACCGTAAAGAAGGATCTGGAAGGAAAAAGGGTTTTCAGAATCCAAAAACAGCGAAGAAAGGGGGCATCCGAGGAAACGATCACCGAGACCACCATAAAAAGTATGATGGAGGGGATTCCAGAAAAAATTAAAAATTTTTGTCAAAAGTAGTTTTTAAGAACTTTTTAAAATATAGTTTTAATTGTAATTAAAAGACGTTTCTAAAATGGATTTGCTTTTGAAAATCGGTCAAGTGGATTGGAGGATATGTGAGTTTTTATGTAGAAAGGTTTTTTTCTTGGACAGTCCTTATTCGTAGTTTAAGTAAGTGTTAACAATACATTATAAGGCGATAAGATATAATTAATAAATAATTGGAATGTATTTATTAATTAAATTAACTGCAAATGTTTCAACTCTAGATTCCTATTCATTAATGAAGTCAAGTATAAACAACAATATAAGAAAATATAAGTATCAGATATAAGAACTCTCTTTCATGATCATGAATCCATTATCGTAATTAGATAAAAAGAGACTCACGTATCTAACTGACGATTTATTGAACTTCTGGATCCAATTTATTTTGATTTTATTCTGATATGTGAATATCCTCTTTCTTTTTCCTCTTCCCCATCTAGCTGTGTAACGGATGACAGGAGAAACACATATAGCATTGATTGTCGCGGTTTTTCAGAAAGGTTTCAACCTTTCATATTTAAAGTGCAATAATTCTGAAAGGATTTTACAATATGTCATTTGAAATGTTGCAACAAAAATGTTTTTAAAATTTATCACACATATACAGAAAATTTAAAAACATACGCAAACAGTACAAAAAAAGTCATTAAAACATTAAACTGACGGTGAAATGTTAATGAAATTTTTATACTTCTTATAATTTTGAGATGCAAATTACACATTCTTAAGAAAGGTTGTGCATTACTATGTTAAACATAAAATTCCTCCTACTTAAAAACTGAGCGTTTCTAGACTTATTCAAATTAATGTTTACAATAATGTATAGTATTCAAACTAACGCATACAGGATCACCCACATAAAGTATGTATATGTTTGTGCATGTATGTTTTGTGTATATGTTTGTAATGAGTCAATAATAATAAATGTGCAAAATCTACACACACGCAGAAACACAATGTGCAAAATCCATCCAGCAATCTCGTCGTGATACGTATCCAGTAAGGCAGGTAATGTCGGTATATGTCAAAAATGAGGGTAACTTTGAAGTAACTTCGTAAAAAAAAATCGCAGCAACTAGTTCTTTTTTAAATTAAAGAAGAAAATTCGAACTTTACGTCTACAAATACGCTACAAATGATATTCCTCCAAAAAAGTTTACAAAGTCCATATATTCCGTCCTTTGCAATTTTCAATATGACAAACACATACACTCTCATATTTTGAGAGTTAACAGTGACAGAGGTGCATTAAACTTAAAATCTGTCCATAACATCTTAAAGTAGAGATTTTAAGCTTTAATTTGTTAAAAAAAAAACGTTATTGTACGATAATTTTTCGCAAAATTATTGTTAGTCAAGTTAGCCAATTTTTGTCCATAATTTTTTTGGGCAATTATATATATA
>NW_017259590.1:1028660-1035326 GCF_001594045.1 Atta colombica
TAAATATCGTTGAATCATGTTTTGATTAATAGCGGAGATTTGTATCCAATGTATGAAGCCACCGATACTAAGCGCCCAAATTGTGTGTCTCGTCAAAGGACTCCAATCCATCCTATTAATCAATAATCATACTTTAAATTGTAATTAGTATCTTTCTAATATATTTTTATTCTAATGATGATTCTCTCTCTCTCTCTCTCTCTCTCTCTCTCTCTCTCTCTCTCTCTCTCTCTCTCTCTCTCTCTCTTTCTCTCTCTCTTTCTCTCTTCCTTTTTTTCCTGCCTCATTTTATATACATTTTGCTCCTTCCCTCACTTCCTTCCTTTTTTTTATCTTTTCTCTCTTTCTTTGAAAATTGAGAGAACGCTATTATTAAAAGAATAGAAAAATAACTCTACACTGTTAAATTCACAGTATCAAATTAAAACTAATTTGAGTTATTTTTAATTATTCTTCTAAGTCACTGCTCCTACTAAAAAAATGGTTAATTTAACTAAACTAAAACAATAGGATTAAATAATTTACTCAGAAAATTTATTAACTTTGACTCAAATTTAATTCATTATTCACTAGATGCATAGGTTAATTTAACTTTCTGACTTAGTAAAAAATTCACTATTGTGTCTTAATTTATTAATATTTCCAACCTAACATGTGTCAAAAACTACTTCGATTTAGGTTAAATATTAAATATTGTTATCGTTATTATAATCACATATTGATAATCAAATTAGGTTCTTATTATAGTTATATTTATCGGATTATATAAATCCGGTTCCACCACCGTAAGATTAATTTTAATTTCAATTCAATTTACTCTTTATCTTTCTAAGAATTAAAAAAAGATGAAAAGAGCAAATTGAACATAAATTAAAGTTAATCTTCATATGATGGTAGAATCAGATCTAAGTAAATATAATTAAAATATATTCTAATCTAACTATTAGTATAGCTGCTCACAATAACGATAAGAATTAAATAATAAATTAAACTGAAGTTACTATTAAATACATTAATGGAACTGAACTTTAATAAATCATTTAAATATAAAGCGGTATTAATATATAATTTGTTTCTTAAAATTATACGAAACAAGAAATTAAATAGAATCTATTAAGAGAGTATAAAAACAGTAAAATTAAAGTTATAGTTTTTCAGAATGTATACGCATACATCCATATTATTTAATTATACATTCCTTTTTCTGTCTTTTCTTTCCATCATTTCAAATGCGAATAATATTGCACCACCAAATGTTAATTAAATTATATATAAATCGAGGAAAGATTTCTTTAAAAATAATTAAAAAAAACAAGTTATTAATTAGATTATATTTTTCATTATTATATTTGTCATCTTGATACCGTTTCCCACTTCCAAGTAATGTGCGACAATATAAATGTTGGTGGCTGACAAGTTTTGTTATATCGTAAGAGTAAATATAATTATCGCTAAATTTACAATATTTTTTACAGCTATAAAATGCAGGGAAATCGTTGCCGATCGTAAGTGCAATGCTGGATAACGATAAGCAGACATATTCTTAAAATGTGAGGGTTTATTTTATGAATTTTATGTTTTATTATGCAACATGACACCTGCTTTCTTACGTTTAGAGTGGAATCTTTATCAAGTTCAGGTGACAAATTTTGGTGTTCACTATTGCATGCGCGATATAAATGTCTTTTGTGTTATTAGTTTCTTCTTGTAAAAAGGAAATCTCTCATGATCTGTTTATTTTATAATGCATGCGGATAAATTAAATTTGATTCCCATTAAATTCGATTTTCACATCCTCTTAACACTATGTACAGTAAAACTGATGTCCCATGAGCGGAACGAAACAGCACAACTAATCATAACTCTACCATTACTCTGTTTTCTTTTCTACGGTTGATCCGACTGTTCTATTATAAATTTCCACTCCATGGTCCCATTTCCATGAGACACCAGTCTAACGTTTTCTTGATCTAAAATTAGATGGAATGTATGTCCGAACATTAGAGAGAGAAAGAAAGAGTGCATAGAATGCAAATAACACATAACAAATTAAAAATAAATTTATGCACTATTATCAATTAAAGATATTATTGTTTAATGCACGCACGCAGGAAATTCGAGTCTTCCCGATTCTAGATTTCTTCGAATTACCAGCGACAATCCACCAACGTCCGCTGTGCCCTTGACTATAATTAATAACATGGAGCCGAACATCAAGAAAGTCTGAAAGAAATCTGTCCATACTACTGCCTTGAGACCACCCTAAATAAAAATAATATTTTTCTACAAAATTGTAGTAAATAAAAAAAGGTAAAAATGGAGATAAAGATTTTAGATGAAAATGGAGATAAAGAAAGACACTTTTAATCACCTTAATCTTAACATATCATTGCATGATTGTTAGAAATATGACATCTCAGAATTAAAAGTTTTTTTTAATTTTTTTAATTGGGAAAGTGAACATCAATATCTATAATTTTATCTTCTTTGCATGTTATACTTTCAATTATAATAACATATTCTCTCTTTAAAACTAAATATAAATACATCATAAGTTTTTAATTCCAACATTCAAACATTGTAATTTTAGTATAGAATAAAGCCCGATCTACAAGACGCAGAACGCGGGATGCAAATTTTTAGAGCCTATTTTTAAAGTCTAGAACGCAAGAAGTTGAATGAACTTCAACTTTCCCGTCCTGCATCCTGCGTCCTACGTATTGCGATCTACAATCTATACAATCTGAAATATCCCAAGCTTATTAGAAGTGCCTCTCTTATCTTCATTTCAAAATTTTTCTTAAATTATTGTCTAAATATTATAAAGATCAATTATGTGATGTGTAGTTCAAATATCTTTTTATATTAGAAAGAAATAAATAAGGAAAATATAAGATCAAGCTACACATTTGATTTAAATGAATATAATAATTTGAATATTTACATCATATTGTTTTCTTATAACTTCTATTTATTTTTATTAATATTTTTTTTAAAAAAATTAATTATCTTACCACACAAGTGTAGAATATACAAACGATACACACAAAAGGTGTAACTATGTGCACGTTTACTCCAGTAACTAAAAATAGAGCAATTCAAAATGATTGTTTTATAATAAATTTCATGTTCGCACGATATTTTTCTTAATAAATTAAAATTATGCATACGTGAACATACAATTAGTTTCTAATATTGTGCACATTTAGAAATTATTCGATTAACTCTTATGAAATTTTTATTAAACTTTTATTTGAAAAATATATACCTTGATTGAAGGCCAATGCAGGTACGTAAATA
The DNA here is from genome assembly GCF_001594045.1 of Atta colombica. Lineage (NCBI taxonomy): Eukaryota > Metazoa > Arthropoda > Insecta > Hymenoptera > Formicidae > Atta > Atta colombica. Next base: position 1,031,961 of record NW_017259590.1, read on the forward strand.
ACAATTGGAAGCCAAGTTATCTAAATAAAATATTGTCAAGATGTATATTTATGGCAGAATTTATATAGATATGATTTCCTGATTTTACTCACGATACCGAGGAAAAACAGCACTGAACCTAGTAGCCTTATCCTTTTATCAAAACGCTTTTCGAGGTACTCATAAGTGCTGGTGAGTTTCAGCTCGTGAAAAACTGGCAAATATACGATGGATGTAACAAGGGTGACAAAGATGACCGTACAACAAATAAATAGATAACTTGTGCCATGTACATAAATCTCCGTTGGTGTACCCAATAACGAGATACCTGTTACACATTAATTAAATATAAGTAAAAAAATCATAATTAAATGAATAACGTAAAATTATTCTAAATGTATATACAATTTTTCATGATAATAAACTTCATAGTTTTCGGCAAACATAAATAAATACGAGAAATACTTGGTCCAACTTTTTCTTTCTCGATTTTGAATAATTAAATAATCTCTGACAAGAAGTATTACTATTATATTGCGAGTATCAATTTTTCTAATTGTAAGTAAAAATGGTTAGATATGCAGCACATTTTTGTAATAATTCTTCAAGACAAAAAGATATGGTGGTATTCATAGTTCGTTCTTATTTTAAGACCATCTTAAGTAACGTTTTAAGATAATACTAATAATGGCCCTCTGAGAGATTAATAATATCTTAAGACTGTATTTAAAACAATTAAATATAAAAATCGACTATGAATACCGCTATACTTAATGAAAGTATTCCCAAGAGAAATACATCATCGAGAGCCAAATGGGTTGAAAATATAAATCGCAGTAATTGAATTCCCATAAATTATTGTTATGCGAAATCAAATTATTTTTTATAAAGAGCGCGTGTGTGGGTGTATGTATATTTTAGGTACTCAAACAACACTTAACATCCTCTGGACGTCCAGGACAAGTAATGATGTTCTCATGATATGCCATTTACGTTATTATAAAAATTCCCTATTATGTAATATATCATTTAATATCATAAGATTTTTGTTCAAAACGCTTAAGTTGATTTTCTTTTAAAATATCATCTTTTAAATGTTTGCAACATCTTGTTTTTTTTTTGCATAATTATACTTCATTTATTGATAAATGATACGTTTTCAAAGGAAAAAAAACTGCTGAAACTCATTATTATTGCAATATTTAGTAACAGTTGTGTATATGTGTGTGCGTGCGTGCGTGCGTGCGCGCGCGCGCGCGCGCGTGTGTGTGTGTGTGTGTGTGTGTGTAGTGGGTATGTGTGATTCAGCGTCCATTTCATTAAGAAAAAACTAACAGAGAAGAATTACCTAAATGAAATAAGTAATATTATTATTCTGATTTTGCTTATAAATGCAAAAATATTTCGGTACATTAGAATGTATACAATTCTCACAAGAAATATGTAAAAAACATGTAAAAAAAAATAAAAAATATTTAAAGGGCAGAAATTAAACTCTATTACCGATCAAATGTGATTAAGTTTCCTTGATTCGAATCTTTTAATTGCATTTACGGATTGAAAAATCCTTCTTCATAATTAAAATATTGATAGCAACACACATCAGGTACTATCTAGAGATACGGTAGTGTCTCGGCGCTAAGTCTTGAGGGCCAAGCTATAAGCTTTAACTGTCTCTGTACATATAGCTACAACGGCATCATATTTTCCAAGGAAGTACAGGAAGACTCTCGAAATAAAAAAAAATTTAGATAACTTTAAAATTTAGATTTAAATAACTAAAAAAAAAACAAAACAAGAATATGAGCTATAAGTAAAATATGGAAGATATTCTCTCTCTTCCCTCTCTGCCCCCAAACACTTTTCTTAATAAAGTTTACATAAAATGAAGTGAACAGCAAAGATTCATGAAACGTTGACAATGATCTTGACAAATGTTATCCAGGACATAATCCTGAATTTTATTATAGTATTTTAGAAAGTTTTCGACATCGACTATTAGATTCTGGAATTAAAATAGAGTTCCGTTTAAAAAAAATCGACATGACCTTGACCTGATCTTGGCGACGCTATCTAAGATCAAATTGATAAGATCGGTGAATAGATCATTTAAAACCCTGCAACTTTTATCGGAGACGTTTCTTTCGAAAATGCTTAGTTTTCGAGATATTTCAACGGTCCGGGACTTTTTACTCACCTTTATATCTCATATATTTCATAACATAATCCATGTAATGTACATTTTACTGTCACATTTGAAGCATTTGTAAATGACAGCATATTTACAACTTCGTTATCTTCTTATCTAATCTAGATTTATTACCATTTAAAAATAGCAATGTCGTAATAACAATAATAATTTGATGAAAAATTTCTATAAATATATACAAGATATAATTAAAATAAGGTAATAAACTTCGGGACTGAACTTCCCACAATAACTAAACATGAAAAAAAATTCGTATGAATATGTATCCGCAAATCCATTACTGAGATAGTTTAAAATATTTGCAGGACCAGTTGCATGACCCCCATAATCCTCCGATCCTCTAGATTTTTATCTGTGAGGTCATTTAAAGTTTTTAATTTATGAAAATCACCAATGAAGACATATTACGCCAATGCATCTTTGGGTGTGTTCCGAATTACGCATGAAGCACATGATGAATCGTTTTATCATTCTTTATTATTTGGTAAACAACAAGAATGAATGATAATCATGTGCTTCATGCGTAACTCGGAATGCATCCTTTGATGCTTATGACACGATTCACAATTGCCTCGAGATCTTTGAAAAAGTACGACCTAAAGTGTCCAAGCGTGTATTGAATTAAGAGAAACACTTCGAACATTTGTTTTAGCTAAAAATTGAAAAAAATAAATATTAACATTTCAAAATAGTCAACTCAATTGTCATTTATGGACTCCTTAAAATTTAAATAATATTAATTAAATTCAAAATAAAAAGGCTATATAGGAATCAGTGTGGAAGATAATGCACAATTTTAAACAAAATTTGTAATTATATTCGTCAATATCAACCACTTAATCGCAAATATATTTCGGCTCAAGTTCAAGCCGTTCTGTTCGAATTTTTTTTCATATATTGGTGCGAGTAGCTCGGCCCCCAAGTTTGTCACTATTTTACATCTTTATTTACACTCTGTATATTTAATAAGAATAAATAAATTAAATAAATAACAAATATTTTAAAAATGTTATATCTTGCATGTGTATGTATAAATTTTACACATACATACTTCAAAGAATGGAAATAACTCATTAATTGTAACAAAATTACAATTGCAAGTTATTTTTTTTTGGTAACTTGTAACTGTGTTATTTTATTTTTCGTAACTATAAATTACATTTTTTTAATAACGGTAA
>NW_017259590.1:1035426-1048803 GCF_001594045.1 Atta colombica
CTTATATGATATAATTTTCTTAAAAAAAGAAAAAATTTTATAATGTATTGTTTTTTTTAAAAACAATACATTATAAAATTAAATTGACATGTAATTTAATTATATTATATTTACGTTGATAAGCATTTTAAAGTATTGTGACAAATTTATTGTAAAAAATATCAGTCGGATAACATTTCAAGATTGAAAATTTAATTGGCATATGTAGATTGTAGAATTGAATATATATTGTATTCACACAAATATTAAGACTTGGCTCTCTCGCGACGATACGATGAGGAGGAAATTACATACAAAAAAAGTTTAATTTTGCTTGCTAAGTAAAGTTTCATTTTTTATTTAAAAGCGCAATTTCATAATCATAAAACCTGTAAAATATGTGACAAACTAAGATATCTGTCTGATAGATATCTATGTCACGTAGAAATATAAAATAATTCCTGAAATATTCAGCTCTGTATGTCAATTGCTATTAGTCTCGAGAGGTCTCTTGACTGAGGCGGATGTTAAAGCTCTAGATATACCAAAGTAGCGCAATAAGCTCCATTTTCAAACTAACTATATTATATATAATAATACTACCCAGATAACAATTTGCTGATAATTTGCTTAAAAATTTTGCAAGCAATTTGCCAACGAGGTAAGTCCTCATTTGATGCAACATTGCAAGCAAAGAAACACACTGTAGTAGAATAACTTTACAATAACTTTGCGGCAACGATTGTGGTAAAAGTATTTGATTTGTATTTCGGTAAAATTGGAACAATTTTGATTATCATCAAAAGTACAAATGTTAATTTGGCAAAATTATGGCAATATGCAAGCAAAATTTTATTTAAAAAATGTTTTGGCCATCATCATGGGAACATTATGACAAGTATCAATAAATAAATTACACTATTTTGTTTTTGCACGAAATATTATCTGGAATATAAACGCTTGTGCAGGAACACGCTTCTAATGTTTGGGGGAGGATGACATTTTTTAGACAATTGCATCTTTATTAACATTTTTTTTTATCTCGATTTCATTACAGATCAAATCGCTTCAATATACAGAGGCATACGCCATACAAAGAAGAAAAAGAAAAAGCTGTCAAATGCCGCAACGCTCGCGCTCTTGCAGCGATTTTTGATTGTTGAGAAATAAGCCATTATTCCAGGAATTATTTTATATTTCTACGTGATATCGGATAGATATCTTAGTTTGCCGCATATTTTACAAGTTTCAGAATTACGAAATATTTTTAAGAAAAACCAAAAACTAAAGCTAAAAATGTCATATAATTGTTGCATGTTACTTTTAGTAACATTTAAATAAAGAATATTGCAAAAATACATTTTTTTAACTGATTTTAATTTAGCACCTATTCTAAAAAACTAATTTTAAAAGTAACGAAAGAAAAATAATTATTTATTATTTTTTAAGTAACGGTATCTGTGTGTGTGTGTGTGTGTGTGTGTGTGTGTGTGTGTGTGTGTGTGTGTGTGTGTGTAATGGAGTTTTAAAAATCATAGTAATGGTAACTTATTGAACATTTTGACTTGGTAACGAATAACTAACTTATTACTTTTAAAAAATAACTTTCCATTCCCTGCTTTAATTTATTTGCAATAGAAAAAAATAATACGTAGACAAAATATGAAATGTATTTATACCTGATATAAAACTGGCTAGCAAACTGAGGCTGATTGGAAATGTGCTCATATTCCTCCCGCCGACCAGATATTCATCTTCGCCCGAAGATTTCTTTATGAAGCCGAAGTAAATACCAATAATGCCACATACAACCAACATTACAATGAATACAGTATAGTCCGATATATTGAAATGCTGCATAGATTGAATGATTTCTTGGACAGTGGGCATTTCTGGGGCCCATTTTGTTAGACTTAGATCATTTGAGGTCCCCTCCGAAGTCATCTCGTTACACAATGAATTTGAAATATGTCGAAGAAATTTCGTTCTCGAGATCTTGGAAAAGAAATGAACGAGTCTTCTAATGATGTTTTAAGAATGCTTCTATCAATTACTATGCTTACACGATAGATTTAGTAATGACAATAGTCATATCTATAACGTAAAATGTGTAAATGACCGTTTGTACTACAACATCTCAATATAGTTGTTATTCTACATTCTACATTCGATAGTGAAGATATTAACTGCTTTTACGCGAATACTTTTACTCGGGTTTAATAATATCTGTAATTGAATGAAATTGGTCAATCATAGATATTCCTCTAAAGAATGGAATTAATGTGGTTAGTCAGTTTCTAACTACGGATGTTATTAAACTCGAAGGATGTCCAAGTAAATGTAGTCATTATGAAGTAGACTTATAAAAACGGTTTTAAAAAGCGTGTAAACTAATCTGAATGCAACAAGCTTATTCCTGGAAAAATTCCGCTGAAATTATTTCACGGTTTGGAACACTTTTCAGCAAAATTTCAGCATTTTTTAAAAATTTCAATTTAATTTCAGCGACTTTTTTAAATTTTAGTTGAAAAATTTATTTTCAATAAAATTTAAGCAAAATTTCAGAGAAATTTCAATAAAAATTTCAGAAAAATTTCAGCAAAATTTCAGAGAAATTTCAATTCAATTTCAAAGAAATTTCAGCGATTTTTCAATATAGTTGAAAAAATTCATTTTCAATGAAATTTCAGTAAATTTTTAGCAGTTTCTTTGAAATGTTCCAAACATAGAATAATTTCAGCGAAATTTTTTTCACCTGAGATAACATAATCAAAGAATTATACAATTAGGTTTTATTTCATTGGTAGAATAAATTTAAAACCATTTCGTGTAAACGAGTATACATTTCGAGAGTTATAACTACGTATGTTATTAAATCTGATTAATACCGCAAATGTAGATAACTTGGACCAGTGCAGATAACTATGGATATCACGATTGAATTTAATACTGTCCCAAGATATATCTAACACTGTCCCAAATCATCTATATTTACTGATTTACGGTAAATTTCCGTGTAAGATTGGAATTACATTTGTGCGTTTTTGTCGTATGATAAATTTTTTAAACCTGATTGGCTGCAAAATAGAGAGATTCGAAACTCTCTCTTACAGCCAAAAAACGCATAAATATATCTTACCCTAAACATATTATTACAGAAGTGTGTACACACACACACACACACACACACCACGCGCGCGCGCGCGCACACACACACACACGCACGCACGCATACACACACATACACACGTGTCGCACATGAGATAGCGATTATTCTATTACGAAAAATATATAAGATATTCATGAAAGCATCGATCAACATCAGATAAATTCTTTGAAAAAAATTGTCATATTTCATATTTTTAAGAATTTTTCATATTTGAAGTTTATGATTTTTTTAAAGATATTTTAAACTTTTTCTACAAATTTTCTTCAGAAATTGTAGAAATTTTTTAATTTTTAGAATTCGTATATATAAAGAATTCTTGAAAAAAAATTTTTTATTTCTGAAAAATTTTTATATAAAAAATCTAATTGTGAACAATTTTTTAAGTAGTTATAAAACAGTAAAAAATTAAATAATAGATGTAGTATTTACGAAAATTACATTTAAAATTGCGTCAATGTTTGATTATAAATTTTGATAAAATATTTAGATAAAATTAAGTTCATTCTGGACTCAATAAAAACAAAATTAAAAAATATGATGAAATTGAAAGTGAAAACCCAGGAAAAAATGTTTTATATATAATTATATAAAAAATTGCCATATTTTATATACAATTATATCTAATTATATATCCATAACATTTTTTTCCCAGGAATTATAATAAAATTCTGAAATCGATGTTATTTAAATAATTTCTGATTAATAATTTTATAACACATTTTAAAAATTAAATTTTAAGTAATATAAATTTTAAGAAATGTATAAATAGAATATTAAGCAGTACTCTTATTATTTTATTATCCGTAAATTACAAAAATATCACAAATAATAAAATTCTTATGATATCCTTGCAAAGATAAAATGAGCAAACACTTTCTTTTTGAGAACTACTTATACATATTTTTACTTACATTTATGTTACAATATTAAAGTATCTAGAGAAAACAACCTTTACCTGCTGATATAAATTTTCGAATTGATGATTTCTTTACTCACTTAAATCACTTTAGGGCGTGAATAAAAAAAAAACAAAAATATAACAAACTATAATTATTAAACATTGAAATGACAAATTATCACTCGTATTATATAAATATCGATTACAGATTGTATTTCATAGGTGTGTAAAATAAACTGACAATAATTAAAAAGTTTTAAAAATATAAATGTGCACACAATTGTTAATAAAGTAAAAGCTACATTAGAATGAATCGGTATCCTATTGGATCGGTCGTCATTAATAAATATGGCGTGCACATGCAAAAATGATGAATCTATCGCGAAAGCCAAGAGATGACTACCTTGACAAAGATCATGCGAACTATGGCGGAACCTAAAAGAGTTCGGAGCGTTGCGCCGCGCCGCGATTACGCGCATCACGATAGTGTCATTGTGACAATCTTCTAATTAAACTGACAATAGGCACAAAGTATGGAGTACAAAACGAACGACTGGATATACCTCACAGTTACAAGACTCGCAAGTGGATAATACGATCTAAATTTAGTAGAAGATACGAATATATATTTGATTAAATTAAGAGCTGCGCGATTTCAGCACGAGTCTTTTTATATAAAACTGAATCTCTTATGTAAAAATTCCTTAAAATATTTCATAATTAGAATATTATACAATAATAAATATAATAATATTCCAGCATATGATTAATAAATGAGTAGCATGAATTAACAGTAAATAAAATTTATGATATCGTTATACTTTATTGCTTGTTAGAATAAGAATATTTATTGTACAATATTTTCAGGATGAATATCAAGGAAAAAAAAAAAAAAATATTGAGTTATAATTTTTCCTTTAATTTTAATTAGCAAATGCGGCATATCTCGCATAAATTTCTAGAAATACATTTTATATTAAACATATCATGATAAACATTGAATGACATAATTTTCACCCTTCATAAAAGCGCGGCAATTCGTTGCCTAGTATGACTTTTCTCTCAATTCCTTTCTCTGTAATCACACCAGTACGTATTACACCGCCACTGCTACCATCACGAGCCATTGCTAATGCAAGTGCTAAAAGAAACGAAGTCATTAATTTGTAAACTGATGAATCTTTTTTACAACACTTACTGTTCTCTACCAGCCCGAGACATTCATCTTTTGACATATTGGGTTTGTATTGAGCATCCACATAGCCATAAACATACGTTGAGCCTGAACCACCAATTGAAATTGGCTGTCTGACACACATACCGCCTATGGGAATGCTGTAAACCTGACCACCTTTCTGCTTATCCCATCCTGCAACTAGGATCCCGGCCATTAAAGAATCTCGGTAATTGTAACATATTTCACGGAATACATTGGCAGCAGTTTCCACTAAAGGTGGCGTTCCAAGCTCCATCCTTAAAAAATAGTACATCTTAACATAGTACGATTACATAGAATAGATGCAATAATTTTATAAATGTCCTCTGATATCTTACTGATGTAACCCTAAATGATAAGCCACAATGTCCGCAATTGCCTGAGTATCTGCTGCCGAGCCGGATCGACAGCAATAAATATAATCTGTCACTCTCGTTAATTTATCGGCAAAACGATTGGAGACGTAAGTTCTAAAAAAATTATGTACGCGCGCGCGCGTTAATATTATGTGTAAGTTAAATTGTGTAAGTTAAAATTATGAAGAATAATCAATAAAGATTGCTTTGCTAAATAATTATACTTTACCCCGTTGTACCTCGAGAATCAGCCCCTATTACCACGCCACCATTAAATTCACAAGCCATAATTGAAGTCTGTAAATAGATTGCAAGATATCTTTAAAGATTGCATCACTTTGACGTAAAGAGTTAATAGTAAATTCATAAATTAAGATAAGGGGACATGTAATAAACCCGTAATCTTCTCTCTTTGCAGATATTTGAATAAAATTTTGTAAATGGTAGAAGAGAGTGTAAATATGAATAACAAATATGTATCTTACTTGTAAAAGCTACTAATTTTGTTCAGTTGTTTATTTCTGAATGAGTTTTTTTTTCAGATATGATAATGCTCCATAAATAATATTTTTTTAATGTTTTTTTTTATGTTTTTTTATGTTTTTAATAACTATATTTCACATTAAATTATATCTTTAAGTTTTCGCTTATTTAAGTAAATATACAATATATATAGAAAATAATTAAATTCAATCTAACTATAAAATTCAATAATCTAACTACATAGATTTTAATCGTAAATTACTTCAGTGAATTTTACAGACAAAAATACAAAAATGTTTATATAACTATACATTTTTTACTTTTGTGGACTTATTTTAATAAAGTTATTCTGGACCCATGTTTACATAACATTTTTTCTTATTTTTATCCATACAGTACACTGGCAATTTGATCTTTAAAATCTGAATTTTGTATTAATATTAAAGTGTTCCGATATGCATTGCCACTATTGAAAGTCTACAGTACACGCGTAATGAAAAAATGAACTATAAATTTTCGATACTGACAATATATATTAGAACATGGCGTAAAATATAAACTGGGAACATCTTAATGCATACAGAATATATAAGGCATTGTTATTGTATTAGCAAACTTAATAATACCTGTATTTTTCCATTATTCATAGTTTTAGGTTTAATGAAATGATTATCAAATAATTAGGTAATTTTTAATTTCAAAAATTCAAAGAAATAAATAAAGAATATTTAAGAATATTTTAGATATATACAAGAATATTTAAAGATCTTGTAGATATATACAGGGTTCCATAATTATTGATACAATGCTTGTAGGCGAGTACAGTAAATTAAGTTCAAAAGTCTTCTACTATTTTGCAATTTTCACAATAGTTAACCTACATTTGTTAACTTCTATAAAAAAGGACATATTTTAATTAATTTTTTTCAATCAATGGAGAATTTATTAAGGAATAAATCCATGTAAAAGTAGAATAAAAGTAAAATTAAAATTAAGGAGTTTCAAGATATATATAGATATATATAGATTCAAAGAAAATGAAAAGTTCAGAAACACGAAAAAATCTCGATTTAGCAAATTGCACTGGGATTTCTAAAACCTAAGTGTATATAACTAGGGTTAATGAGATATTAATTTCTTAATACAGATTAATTTCCTTAAAGAAACGCGTATTCGACTAGTTCAAATACAAGCGCACAGCCCAGTGTTCAAGGTTGCTAGGCGCGCGGAAAGTTGTTCATTCATCACAAACGGCAATGGCTTCACACGATCGACGCGTGACATTGAATCTCCGCTTTAAAATATGATTATCCTTCATTTTTTTTAACTAAAATTAAATTTCCTAATGACATGAAAAATGTATTTTTTCTGTTGTTATGACAATTTATATAATTTCTATTAGTTTATGAATTAAATTTTTTCTTGAACATTGAAGGTTAATAAAAAAAGAAGCCAATTAAGTGATACGGTTAATGTTAGGATTCAGAAGGAAAATAGAATTAAACATTAAAAATTAGAAAAAGAAATAAAGATAAAAAATCATATTGTCTGCCTGTTTATTTCTAATAATTTTAATTCTTCATGTTTAATTTTTCTTATTCTTATTCTGTTCATTATGTTTGAGCCTTTGCTTTATTAAACAAAAAATGTTTTGTGCATGTACATTCTTAAAATTGTATGTTAATAAGCTGTGTGTCTATGTTATAAGATAATATTTATAGAAAACAGAAGAATTTTTAGATCAATACAAGTATACTTTATTAATAAAAAAAACTTCTTTTGTAAAAATTAAAAAATTGTTTTGTACATTATCACAGAAATTTTGTACTTCATTATCACAGCAGTTTTATTAATAGAACCTATAATATAAACAACAATAAAATATATCTATTTATTATTTATTCAATCTCAATTTTATCGTTAGTTGTATGCTCTCAGTTGTATGCTCTATATATAATTGGGATTCTGAATATGTTCCTACATCAATTTCTAAATTAGTTTCCATATCAGATTCTAAATCAGTGAAAATGTCCTTATTTTCTTCCTTATTCACAAATTCATTTCTTATATTCTTATTTACACCTACTATAACACAGTGTTTACATCTTTTTAGCAATCCATCAACATAAGTTCCACTAAAACTAACTTCTCAGTCTTCTCATTTCTAAGACAGTTTTGCCTCTTAATATGAATTTCTTTGTATATTGACCATATTCACTTATATGCAGCTAAACTAGTTGAAATACTTAGCAAGCAAATTGCTATTATTTCAGTATTTGTTAAAACTGACAGTATTATTGACCATGTAGTCATCTTAATAAGAGTTCTACAATGAGTCTATAATCAGTAATAGAAAGTCTTAATTTTTCTACAGTTTTTTAGTAGTATAAGTTGGATAACTTCACCGATTAACACTTCGGATTACTTAGGATTTCCGACTATCGACTTATTGTAGAGCACTGGTAAGATTTCTGACTCATTGTAGAGTCAATTTGAAGGCCTGAACGACGCTTTTTTTGTTTTATTATCAAATCTTATTTTTTATAGGAAAACGCATACAATTGAGTACATTTTTATTAAAAATTGAAGTGGATATTCTTAATATTTATCGATTTGTTTTTTAACTTTAATCTATCAAATCTCAACTTTGCAATGTCATTATAACCTAAAACCGCATACCAATAACTCACCCCTGTGCTTTGCTCTGAATTAAGCCAATCTGGTATTGTATTATGTAGTGCAGTAGTTGTGAATGATTGAAGAATATTATCCACATAAGCCATTTTCTTAATTTTTAACAAACTGAACTGTCAAATATTTGTAAACTTCTAAATATGTACGATCACATTCGATTGTAGTGTAAAATCTGAGAGAAACCTGAGAACATGACGGCTCAAAACCTGTAACCGCAAAACGCTGCCGCGCACTACTGCCCTCTGACAAAATAGATGTAACTACATAGCAACATTCATTTTTCTTTCGGTACATCATTCACTTTTCAAGACTGGAGATGATAAATCGATGTTTGGTTCATATAATCGTGCTACATGTAACACAATTATATGAACCAAATATCGATTTATCATCTCCAGCCTTGAAAGTGGGTGATGTACCATAAGGGACTCCGCACAATAAAAGAAAGAGGGAACAGAGGATAAGATTTCAACCCATCAAAAACTGTGTATTCCACAATACATGATTTCTGATAGGAAATTCTTAAGGTGCAGCCACAATAGAAGGAATAAAGAATAAAGAATAAGGATTCTAACCTATCAGAAATTATTCCCGTGTATCCCGTGTATTCTCTGTGTGTGTATGTGTGTGTGTGTGTGTGTGTGTGTGTGTGTGTGTATGGTGACATAATTTATTAATGAAAGGGATCGATATGGAAAATAAAATATAGGATATTTGTGAATCTGATTGATATAAGACGCTTGCAATGAGATAATGACATTTAATATCCCAATTCTTATACATCGACGTTGATATAAGAAATATGATTTTATTCGTTTCGCTCGATCCGATTGCTAATTAGCAAATAACCGCTCTTCTCGTGATCAATTGACAATTAATCAGCACTTCGCTTGATAGTGTAGTCGTCTACAAAGTTAGATGTCGATCACAGCCTATCCGAGACTTTGCCACTCATCATCCTCTCGTCATATTAGCATAAAGATACTTAGATAAACTCGGAAGATTCCCTTCTATTTCTTATAAAAGAAATAGAATCTTATTCTCTGGGAATTTTAGTCTCGAGTTATTCTCAAAATATATACACTTCGTATACTGATTATGTCATTTCTTCTCCATATCAGCTATACACTTGTTCGTACAAATTATTAATCTAGCAATAAATATATTAGATCGCTTAGAACAAGTTAGATGCATAGTCCATGTGCCATATGTATGCAATATAAATGATGAATATGACAAGCGCATCGTACAGATTAATCACATTTCTTCATGTTATTTTTCTGCTCGATTTTTACTCTTCTTTTTTAGTTTACTGTGGCTGCCGCGATAGATGGTTGCGTTTTCTGATGTGTTGCCTGCAATAAGTTGTCACAGCAGGAATCCTTTGTTGTAGTGGGTAGTAATTTTCTCGATCTTTGACATGAAACCGGTTGTTGTAAAGTCGCTGTTTCGAAAGAATCTGCCTCATTTTCTGTTTTGATATTTTGTTGTCGGGTGTTGCACTGACAGGAACTTGTATGATGATGATGATGATGATGCAGCCGTGCGTAGCAATCGCTACATACTCTTACAGGATTGTAGAGCTGTTCGCTAGGTAAGGGAGTAGAATTCTCGGAACAATCGGCGCAGAAAATCTTTCCACAACATCTATGTACAAAAATAAGTTTAAGAATTACATAATTACATAATAAACATAATTTAAAAAATAATATACTATTTTAAATACTTAATCATTTTAAATACCAAAAAATCGTATTTGATATTTTAAAAAACATATTTTCTTTATTAAATATAGACATTTTTTTATTATCGCTTTCTTTTCAATACATACATACGTATGTTTATTGTTACCAGCGTCTACTGTTTTGCAAAATGCATACCTGCAATGATGTTTACGTCTACCAAGCCAGAATTCCGTGTTACATCCCATACATCGAGTCACGGCATGATCGGGCACCCATAAAGTAGGCGCGGGACCTAATTCCTCTACAGCTTCCCAGGACATATCCGACGGTAATGATTCCCCATGTTCACCGGCGCTACCCACCGAATCAGGTAATGAACCCTGTAAGTCACATATTTTTTTTTATTATATTATTGTATGCACATTTATTATATTATTGTAGACATATAAAAAGAATTATCAGCTAAAGAACCCTACTTACGATGTCATCTATACGATCGATATCTGCATTATGATTGCAAACTTGTTTGATTAGTGCCAGTCTTGTTGTATGCAATTCCTTTCTCAAGGCTTCCTCCTTGAGCTAAAAAAGTAATTAAAAGTTAAATAATTATTTTAAAAATTATTTTAAAAAAATAGGATTATCTGTTCTATGTATAATATATTGCCAGACACTTTCAAAGAATATTTCGAAAGTGTGTGAAATAACATTTGCTGCTTAAGATACCTTATGCTCTACGATAATTTGTTGGACTCGCATTTGAACGTCACAACATATAACAGGAAGACCGTCAACATCGTCCAACCAGTCAGGATTATCTAGCATAACATCTTGATGGGTTGGAGAAGCTGGACATATGCTACTCGGAGTTCTTGATATCAATGGAGCGCTAGTATCACTCATGTCACTACCCTCATTATGATTACGATTGCACGAAGAACAAATAACTTGTGCAGTAGTAGTGCCGGTTTCAATCCATGGTGAAACAATATCGCGCGATGAATTTATTTGTTGCCTATAAATTTTAACAAATTTTATAATTGTTTAAAGATTCATTTGAACATTGTTGAAGTATAAAAAAATATGTATTTACGCTTCCTTCTCTTCATTCATCACTGGAACAACAGAATCATTGTTGGGTATCAAAGTATCAGTGGAACTATCTACCGAAGGATTGGCAGGCGAATCATTGGATATTTGATTAATGATATCTCGTTTTGTCCTGATTTCAGTCTCTGATAAATTTTCGTTCACAATTTCGTTCTTATTATCGTATTTTACATTCTTTTTATCCATCTCAGTCTCGAGTGCTAGAGAATCAAATTTCCTGCAACGAAAAAAATTTACGAATATGTTCACTTATCGCACAAATTTATCATTTAATAACATACTTTTCCATAGAAATACTCGGATCGCTGCGTCTTCTGTGCAGATGCGTCGCATGATCAGGAGCATGCATAAGATCGCCGTATGATCTCGTCTTCGTCATTTGCCCCTGTGGCTCCTCATTCTCCCCACCTTCAATGTCTATTACTGTCATTCTTTGTTTATCATCTCTCATACCAAGCGACGATTCCATAGAGCCTAGATACACTTCAGACCATAGAACAAGATCGCGTACATTACAACTCGGCCATAATACCTAAAATAACATAAACAATAATATAAAAATCAGTATTAAAATATCTGTTGTCATTGTGTGGAATTATATCAATCATGTGATATTTTACGACATACTTGATTCTTTAACGGCGAATATAGATGATTTACGAACGCAGTCGAATTGAGAAAACGCCAAACTGAAAACGTACGCTCGCGTAGTCTCAATTGTAGCCTCTCTTGCCTGGTATTACACAGGAATGTACCGAACAATTGCGAGTAGGTATGTTGAGCCAATTTTACCTGAAATAAGAATGTTATATTTAATAGAAATATTAAGGAAATATTACACTTAGAAATAATATTAGAATAATTTCTTTGATAATATATTTTCTCTTGTATGTGTGTGTGTGTATATATATATATATATATATATAAAATGTTTATACATATTTACATACATAGTTATTTATACAAATATATTTACTAGGTACGCTGACGACATCTGAAAGCTACATTGAAATTGCAGGATTAACTGATGAACGCAGTCGAGCCACTGAAGAAATACTGGGCAACGCTCATTAGGATCATCGCAACCGATTGTTTGACCACATCGATCCGCGAACTTATGTCCAAAGTCTAACCATTCTCTCTCGACTAAAACTTGAAATCCCTAAAATAACAATATTATAAAATCAGAGTTAGAAAATTATAGCAATATTAACTTGATTATTTATTATTCTTTAAAAATATTGTACCTCCATAGTACGATAATATGGATCAAGTAGTATCTGGGCTAATGCGACAATTTGGGGAGTTCTATCCCAGCCGTCGCTACAGTGCACTAATACTGGTCGACCGTCCCTTTCTATTGCAGACGCTACAGTTACTGCTGCTCGCAATAAACCTGACATATGCTGCAACCATCGCGTTCCTTCCAGCAAACTTAACCAACTATAATTAGATTAATAAAAAAAAATTAAAATAATTAAGAATTTCAATAAATGGCATATAAATTTAACAGTCTAAGAATAACTCACTTTGGTTGATCCGCATCCGATGCACAAAGCTGTCGTACAGCATGAAAGCTTTTCCGTATTGAATGGATATTTGGTAAATTCATAAATTGTATGTCACAGCTGGGGTAATACTCAGGACACTCGCAACCACCGCCACGTGCCCGATTTGCTACGGCGGTTGTGTAAGATCTGGCATCGACAATTAAAACTTTCTATAAAGCGGAAATTATTTATGTAAAACATGGAACTAACTGTATGCTTAAATTATATATATATATA
>NW_017259590.1:1048855-1053216 GCF_001594045.1 Atta colombica
TATATATATATATATATATACACATACACCTATGTCTAATATTTTCTTTTTTATTTAATTTCTCATTTGAAAAATCTAACAGATTCATGTTTTCTGCAATAACAAAAAAATCATTTCTTTCTTGCACTGTATATCGAAATAAAAATGAATTCTGTTATGTATTAGTATACATATTTGGTAGAAAATATATTGAAAATCCGAAAACTTTTATGATTTATGATCAATAAATAGCTGTGAATATTGATCAGCTATTATAAATAGCTGTAAATATTGATCAATTATTATAATCCATTTTCATTGCATAAATGTAGAATACTGAATTGTACATGCATTTATTAATGCAGAATAATAAAAAAGTGAGTTTTCAATATATTTTATTATTTTCTGATACAACTGCAGTACAACACTACAATTATTATGATCATTTTCGGTTTCCATGAAGAAAAATACATAAGAAAATGTAGAAATAACGATCCTTAAACGATTGTAAAAAAAGTTGTACTCTTCTTTTAATTGAATTTATTCATTAAAATTCTCTTACTTTGGCAGCACTCGACGCATCGTCACCAGTATCGGAATATGTAATAGGCGAATCTACGATAGTAGATTCGCCCTTATCATAGCTACACGCATCCGCAAGAGCTTTTAGAAGAACCTCATCCTCAGAACTTCTCCAACCGAGCCAACCAACTTCCGGTTGACTACTACGAGCTATCACGGCGCCATTATTCACATGTCTACATGTAATTATAATAATAAAATAGATGATTTATTATAAATACTAATCATATAAAATAAAAAAATAAAGACTATACCTCCAGATAACAGCTGGAATTCGTCTGGAACTTCGAAATTTGGCAACAAATTCTAGAGTTTCGTCAGAAATACAAGCGGGAACTAAAAGCTGTGGTGGATAGGATGGACACATCCGATAATCCTTATTTATTTGACTTACGCGCCATGTACCATGCAGATTAAATTTTAATCGCTCAACCTATATGAAATATAATTTGATTTGGATATGTATATAAAGTAAAAATTTCAGATGTAGATAAAAATATTTAAAAGAAAGTACTCTCTTACTTCTGAATTAAAAGTAGTAATATAAGAACTATTATCTTTTCCAAGCCTAGGATAATCTTTGCCTTCTTCTACCGACCATGCGTAATATGCAAACGCAAATATATCTTCTATACTTTTTCGTGAATACGTCACTTTGTGCAATCGTTTGAACCATTCTAAACAGTGCTCATTTGTAGTAAATGCGCAACTAAAATATCAGTATTTAATATATTGATACCTTTTTAATAAAAGTGATTACATAAATCTGTCATACACAATAATTAATAAATAATAAATTAATTAATAATGTAGAAGAGCAAAATTTAATACATTTATATGGATAAAAAATAATAGTACATTATAAATACCTTAAAGAGCGTGCATCCTTGCATCCAATATGCAAATAAAATATTTCTTTTACCTCCAATTGCTCAATGAGACCCAGAGGTATATTATAACATGTTTGACTTAATTGTAGATAAAGTCTATAATTTGAAAGTGCCAAAACACCATCCGTTGTCCGTCCCAATGCCACAATCGATTCCCCACTCAATGGTGTAAACGGAATTGTCAATGTTTCATCCTCGCATTCAAAGTTTGTGTGCTTAGGAAATAACTCCGAGGCATGGAGATGACATATGGATTGCAAACTGGTTGGTTCCTCTGAACTCTCCATCTCTTCGTTCTATAATTAAAAAACATATCTTTGATATTTGTTTTGATTTTGATTTACTATTTCTGTTAGTTTAATTATATGTAATTATATGCAAAATTAAAAATTTAAGATCTTAAAGTTGACAAAAAATACTGATAGCTATTATCTTATCTCTATCATTATATTGTTTTTTATATATCAGTAAAATAAACTTACTTAACGAACTCAGCAACTATATTTGGAATTCCCAAATTAAAATATTCTGTCTCCTGTAATACAGACAACTTGTAAAAATATGTATACTTGATAATATCTTTGATGCTTTCATGAATATTTTCTTCAGAGGTACCAACAAAGTTCACGAAACCTTGGCATTAGCAATGGATGACGACACGGCGATAACCCGAAAACCCTTTGGCACCTCTGAATATGTATACTTTTAGTAATGTATATACTTTGTTTCCATATGCATTCAGTCTATCAATGTTTACAATAATATTTAATGCATCACAATGCTTCAAAAATAATGATACTGAAGAGAGTTTATTGTGTCGCAAACTAAAAAAAGATAATCATCAATAACGTTAAATTTATTAAAATGCTTTCAATTGTTTACCAATTTATTTATTTAAAGCAGATTAATAAAATTTTAACATTATGGGTAATTATCTTCTTGTTTTAATTTATATAAATATACTTGAGATTAAATATAAATATAAAAATATATATACATGCTTTATTTCAAATAGAATATCTCGAATATCTCGAAAAATATGAAAGGTACGGATAAACGTTTCAGAAGAAAATTGTACGGTCTAAAGAGGCGCAAATATTGATAAAATTAATTTTCGAAAAAAATCAATTTTTCATATCGAGATTATCACTTTTTAAAATGATTTTCTTTTACATAAGATGATTCGTCTGATTATTCCGCATATAAAAGTAAAGCTATTAAAAAAATTAATAGTTTACGAGTTATTTTATACTAATACATATGACATGAGATATTATCTTGGTTGAGCAAATGAGAACAAATATAGCGCGATACTAGTCTGAAAAAAATAAATTAAAATTAAAACAAAATAAATTATTACAAAATAAATTATTTTTCACTGATTTAATTTAAATGTAAATCATTAACTTGTTGTTTTGTTACAACCTTGAACGTTTCGGCTATATTTTAATACAAAAAAGCTTTTAAATAAATGTCATATTTCTGTATTAATGTTATTAATTAAACTGCAAAAAAAAAATAGTTTAAATTTTACAATCCGACATCGAGTGATTGCATCATGCATACGTAGATATAATAAATGAGTTATAATTTAATTCATGTCCATGAGTCTTAAACGACAGGTTTATTTATTATGTATTTATTTCTTTGTCACTGTGAATAACCTTATTATTTATAGTCTGAATGGTTCTGACTTGTATTTTGACTTTTTTAGCAATTTTTTAATTCTTGATGTTTTATTCTAATACAACTCATTATAATTGTTCACTAATTTGTTTTTGTAAATTATGATATATTTCATACTCTTGACTTCAAATGAATCTTTTTTTGGTTTATTCTATTTTTATATACATTCCTAACTGTTGATTTAAAAAATTCATATGAATATAAATCAATAACAATTCATTTGAATCGAAAATAATTTATTTCCATTCTCTATTCATAGTCAATTCTTATATAAGTCAATTAAGTCTTAAGTATGATCTTAATCAAGAGTCGCATTAACATCTTAATTCTTAAGACTTAAGATGATCTTAAAATAAGAATAGACTATTAGCCTGTGATAATTGACTCATTATATCTTAAGAAAATCCTAAAATTATCTGTATTACCGATTAAATGCAATAATTTTTGTATAACAATTACCTTTTTTCTCTTTTACAAATTTAAAAATCCTTTTCCAAGATACACATGTTAATGAGTTTGTGAAGTAATTTATGTCAAGAACGAAAAAATTATTTAAATTGAGATCTTCTTTATCATTTCTCCAATATGGCATCGGAGTTGTCAATATCTAATAATATTTGCTTGATATAAAAGCTTTGCAATTTGTACTTACGAAATTGTGATCCACAGATTGACAATTTATATATATGAACAAATAACGTGATATTCTTAGAATTAAATTTAGACGTCTAATTAAAATGTTATTATTCTACGAAAATCTATATATATGTGGTGTATATATACATATAAAATTTTGTTGCTGTCATTTTATCAGTAAAACAGTGATCTTATCGGAATTCGGATTTCACTTTAGGATTCTTTTAAGACTATTTTTAAATAATATTTACAATTGATTCTTATGTTTAAAATCATTTAAATGACAATAAGAAAACCTATTGTCCGTATTCATAGTTAGATCTTATATTTAAGGCTTCCTTAAATTTATTTTTAGGTGCTCAATAATCAATAAAATAATTCGTAGAGCAGCTAAAGATAAATGTAGATAGGAAGCCTTAAATATAAAACTTGACTATAAATACAGGCATATGTTTATCTTTTTATTTTATATTTTTGATCTTCCTACAATTATCAAAAACTTTATTCGAAGCACATTCTAAGATAGATACAGTTTAAACGATATTGTTATGATCGACATTCATAATCAGTTTTTATTTTAAATGCATA
>NW_017259590.1:1053316-1067363 GCF_001594045.1 Atta colombica
ATAAGAACAGACTTACGAATACCGTTCATAATCTGTTCTTATTTTAAAACTGTTTTAAGTAATGTCTTAGTCCGGATCTACAATAGATGTTTTAAGCTTTAAGCCATAAATCATAATTAATCAACTACTCTCGAATACGAGGAGAATAATTGATTCGTTCATTCCTTATGGTTTAATGATGGTTTAAGGCTTAAAAATGTAGATCCGAGGTTAAGGTGCTAATACAGTTCTGTGATTGGCTTATGACATTTTAGACTAGTGTACTTAAGACTGTCTTATAAGAATTCTGATTATGAATATCGGCTGATTTCATCAACTTCGATTAACTTAATCGGTTAATTAACTGAGATTGGTTAATTTCTACTTAACAACAAATGTGATCAGTTCCAATACAATTGGTCAATTAATTGAAATTGGTGAGACCGCTCTGTGTGCACAGAAAAAGTAGACTTGTAAGATTATTGCTTTTAAATAACAATGTCAATTATTACCAATTTTAATTGACTTTTTTACATGTAGATTACACAAGTGGAATTGTCTAATTTAGAAAGAAAAAGTTACATGTCTTGCTCGAGAATTGAATGATTTTTTTCACTACACTCTGCACATTCTTTATATTCTTCTGAAAAATATAGAGGTAGAGATAAAGATACCAGTGTTATCAATAAGCCAGATAACGGAAAAATCATAAATTTTGCCAAAGATAATGCAACAAATAAAAAAAAATTCTAATTAGATACACATTGCAATTGTTCATTGCAATTATATTTTCTGCACGTTATTTCCAAAATTTGAATGTAATAATTTCACTTTAAACACAGAATAAAGCTGACGAATGAGTTCTCTCAATTTTCATGCTCGTAATGTTACCGTACATTTTCTTCCTAGCGATGCCTTAATATATATTTATTATGAAAAAAATATGAGATTTCGTACATCCAAAATGCTTTTTCTGCTTTTCATCTGAAATCCATAGTGTGCAACATAAGACACTGTAAAGTAACGTGACATGACATAATGCGAAATACAGCATCGAGCGCGTGTTCCGTTCTATTCCACGTTCCTATGCCTACCTACTCGCCTGGCTTATTACTATGCAAGTATGCAGCAGTCAGCACTATGCAACCGACGGCCAATTCGGCGACATGTGTCAACCTTGTAACGCGCAACGCATCACATACGGCGTATAATTATTCGCGCAATAACTTTTTTCCACCTTAAAAAAAAAAACACCGAGTGCATATAATTATATTTGTTTGTAGGGCAAATGAAGATTCACTTCTTACTCACTTCTGGATTGTGAGATATCCCACATGGACGAGCACGTCAGTTTATACTTGAAGGAGATATATATGTACGTAAGTAGATCTCTTTCTTTTTCCCTCGGCAGGAGGCCTCTGTTCTCTCATGCAAAATCCATGAATCGAACGCCAACGCTACAGAACGTCACTTATTAATGATACTGCTCCGTGACGCGGAACATCGTCTTCATGGACACCTCCGCAATAATAAAATGCCAGGAACACAATGACAATGACAGCGAGCGGCTGGTGCTGATGGTGCTGATGGTAGTGGTGGGAAAGATGACGACTATCAGTTCTCATTACGGCATTTAGGGCAGCTGGATCATGGCAGCATGCAACCATGCGCACCCCGTATCGTCTCGCAGGTTTCGCTATGGAAAGATTGGAAAGTCGAAATTCGTACGTTTGCGAGACAAACACACAACTTCGTTGCGCTATTATAATTCAAAATTATTATGCGTGTGCCATATATTGCAATAATATGCAACAATGGCCTTGTTTACATCCAACCAAGTCCAATCCCAATATTCCCTGATTCACTTCAGAGTTCGAAGTGAATTTCTCGGATGTAAACGAGTTAAATTTCGATGCACTTCAATCCACTTTTCTCAGCGAAGTAGAACAAACTAAGATTGAAAATATCGGATTGTAAACGCTTCGGATCGAAACGTAGCGAGTATTACCAACATATAATACGTAATCAACTAACAGCAACAAAAATAAAGGCAAAAATATATGAATATTTTGACATTTTACTTTCATTTCGCTCTTACTACGAGAACATACGAGAAATAAGATCAATTCGATACGTTCCCATGTCATAGATACAGTAAAGAATCAACGTTGACAACTTTCATATTATTACAATAGTAGGTCTGTTCGCGTTGCTTGCACTTTTGGCACTCGACATCTTCGCTTTCTCTCTTTTTAAGGCAAAATATGTATCTATCTAATTTTAAATGCAAAAATATTTGGGGATTTCGTGAAACGCAAATAGACCTCGTATTATGATCGCATTATAGTTAGAAATAAATATGAACAAAAGGCTCATTCTTCTTGTCTGAATTTTTGCACCAGTTCATCTTTCTTTCTCTTCTTTCCTCCTGAAGAGAATTAGTGCAAAAATTCAGTCAAGAAGAACAAGCCTAAAGAAAACAGGCGTTCCATAAACGGAAATTTACAGTGAACTGAACCTTTGTCCTTTATTTCCTTTCTTTCCGTGAAATAAATGACTCTGATTGTTTGATTTTCTTATGTCTCATGTTTTATGCATTATATAAAAGTCTGTGCTTCCCGTTTAATGGGCCTTCTACAATAAGCCATTAGTCATGAATCAGAAGTCAGAAGTTAAAAATTAACCAATGACAGTTGTCAGTTTTTAACTTCTGACTTCTGATTTAGGGTACCTTTTCATGCCGATGTTTGACGCTCATTTTTGGCGTCAAAATAAATCACGTGAAATATTTGATAAATATCAAACATTAACTTTGATCACGCGATCTGTTTCTGATGCTGAAATTGAGCGTCGTAGCGTCAAGAGAAAACCCAGCCTTATAATTAATGGCTTATTGTAGAAGGTCCAGGTGACCTCTATAGCCATTTGGGTGAGATTTGTGCGTTTTGGGCCGTGTTCCAAACTTTACTGCCAACACTGAAAATGCTACAGTTTACGTCACATACACTAGATTTTCAGTAAATTTTGGGCGGTCAATTTTGGAATACAGCCTTTATCGTACGATAAATGTGTGAAGGATAGAGAGATCCGAGAACTTCTCTATCCTTCACACATTTATCATACGACAAAGACTATTACAAAATTGACTGCACAAAATTTATTAAAAATCTGTGCACGTAACATAAACTGTAACATTTTCAGTGCTGGTAATAAATTTGGAACATGGCCAAAAAGGATAGAAAGATCCTTGGATCTCTTTATCCTATAATTAATTTTTTCGTGTATGTTTCAATTCATAGGATATCCGCATTTTTGTGATTCTCTTCCGTACTATTGAATGGATTAGACAAGAGGTCTGTTTTTTATTGCTACACTCTGAACCGGTATATAATGTATATTTGTTTCACTTCAACTTATTGCACTATGTGTACCAATTCAGAAAGTATAGCAATAAAAAACAGACCTAAGAACAGATAATCAACTCGAATCAACTTTGATGTTCGTCCTTGTCTAACCCATGTATATATTAGCATGGAAAAGAACCACAAAAACGTGGACTCTACCAGATTTGATATGTAAACGAAAAAAGATGTCCTCTTTCAAATTTCTCTCTGCTGCTTTTCGGCGTTTCATGAAATGGCACTTTAAAGATCGCAGCACGGACTTTTGCATAACGCATTAAAGCATAGTGCATAAACGAATCAACTAATCAGAATCTTTCTTTTCTCTCATTCCGTGGAAAAGAAGAACTTTGATTGGTTGATTTCCTTATACACTATGCATCATGCGTTAGCAAGAGTCTGTGCTGCGGCCATTATGCACATTATTATCTGGCTTTTTCCATGATCCATCGTGGTTAACAGTAGTGTGCGACTGTATGATTTTAACAGAATGATATAAGTAATTTTGCACTTGTGGGCTAGTTCTTTAGTACATTCTGGTGTACTCTATGATAAACGAGATACAATAGAATGATCTAGATGTGCTGCAAAAATGCTTGGTATAATAGTAGCTGGACGACTCGTAAGTATCGAATTCTGTTTTTATTATCTCTCGTAGTAATGATAATATAAAATTTATTTAATCAATTTGTGAAACAAGTTCTTTACTTTAAAAGTTTCTATTTTATTAAGCTGGCAAAGTATTACAATAAACTCCAAATACTATAAGTAATTATTTTCGATTACTCTGTTTTTGTAATATAAAATTTTGTAATTATTTTGTGTATGTGTGTAAATTAATTTTATTGATAATAATTTTAAATTAATTTTGTTTATATAATTTTTGAGTCCACAAGATAATATTCTAAAAATTTATAAATTATGACTCAAGTATGAATTTTAAGTTCTTATATTAAGTGAAATTTAACTTTACTTTTAGTAATCTTGCTGTAAATATTTTTATCTTAGTAATGCTAGATTAATATTATATATTTATTTCAATAATAATGACAATTAAATTTTCTATTACAAATATTAGTTAAATTTAATTGAGATTTATTTAATTCTTTATCAATTTGTATTAATAAGATTAGTATGTATAAAGGAAATACAGAGAATAATACATTTTTTAATTTGAAATAATAAATATTAATTAGACTCACAAAATGAATAAAATTTAAAGAAAAATAAAGCTAATAAGCTGGATATTTTTGATACTGTGTAATTTTAAGTACATTAAAGTTAATATCAAAATCATAAATATAAAAACAATCAATACCTTAAACAATGATCCTCAATATAATGAAATAATGATCGAATTTTTATCATTATTTTTTTAAAAAGAAATTTTAAGTAGTAACAATTTATGATGCATATATATGATAAAATTGTTCAATATGAAACCATTTTATCTTCACAAGAATCCTTGATCCTATGATGGTTTTTCTCATTAATTAGAAAATTAGAAACTAATAGAATCTTCCTGTAAAACTTGACAGCCACATTACATTCATCCTCTATGTACAACTTTGTATAAACATAATTTTTATTTTTTAGGTCCAAACCGACTTTCAACAAGTTGGTGAGAATCAGTTTTTGATTACTATACCTGATGCTGACAATATAAATCACATAGTAGTGTTCCTGACTGGTACTATTCCTTTCTCAGATGGTATGGGAGGTGCAGGTAAGACAGCGAATTAATTTTGAAACGAAGCAATAAAATAGTTTTGCATACGAAGTATAGAGATGTCCTTTTTTAAAATTGATCATTGAAAAATCATTGTTTACAGTATATTTTAGTTGGCCAGATCCAAATGCACCACCCAATTGGCAATTTCTTGGATATATTTCCAATTCTAAGCCATCGGCCATTTTCAAGATATCGAATTTGAAGAAAAACCATGAATTTGTGAATAGCAATTTAGGAATTTTTGGGGTTGGTAAGATCTCGCACTTTGCGCAGATTGGTGTGTCAGTTGATCCATTGACAGTAATTGAGCAGCAGATAGCTACCGTTGCCGCAACTACAACCAGTTCTTCCATGGAATTCGTACAAAAGATGTTGACAAGTTTTGTGAATTATGTGACTAGTTTTACAGTGACACAAGCTCAAATGACACCAAATCCTACTGAGAACTTTGTGCCTCTGTCTACATTACAGAGCTGGTATGAAACCTTCGAGAGGCGATTACAGCAGAATCCGAATTTTTGGAAATCGTGATTGTAGTTGTAATCATATAGTTTGAAATTTGATTTTTTTCTATCAATATATAAAAATATATACATAATTATATTTTATAACAAGTTTAAGCGTTATTTCAAAATCATCAATTATCATAAATTGTCATTAATATGAGTTCATTACTTTTATATTTTCGGTAATAAATAATGATATTAGGCTTTATATATATAAATTTTCAAAAATTGGGAAAAAAGTCTATAAGTAGTCGCATCTAGATCTTAGTGCCTAATAATGTTTCATATATTTTAAATACATCTTCGTTGAATTTGCAACTCAATCATTGAAATAATATAATCCCATAAATTAAATTGATTATCAATTTCAATGATAATGTTAATAGCAACTTAAAATTTACAACTTATTGCGATAAATATCATAAAATAAAAATTTTTATTTTAAAATGCATTTAAGATATATTTAAATATATCGCAAGCAACTTTAATGCAGTGTAGATATATATTTATTGTGTCATTATTTATATGACATCAAATACCAAATTTTTGTGTTAAATTATCTTATAATATTTCTTATTTAATTAAGTTATCATTTTTTGTTATTTTGCTCTTTGATGCTAATCATTCATATTTTCAAGAATTTTTCATGAAACGATATTCTATATTTTAAAATGTGTTTTTCTTCAGATAAAAATTTTGACTATCGTCAAAGCCGTGACACAAAAAAATTTAAGCAATAAAATGTTAGTAAGCCAATCCAACATGTTGATTTCCTTATTGCTTACGTTTTACTGGCTTAGGTTTTTTGTGTGCCATGATACAAAATCATATAATATTATAATAAATAGAATATTTATGAAAGGAATCGACAAGAATGTGCGATCATGGATGTGCGATATTCTTCTGTTAATTTCCATAATTCATAATTAAAAAGCGATAAAAAGCGATTAAACTTTTTCATATCATTTTTTATCGATTTCTTAAATAAGATTTTGTTAAAAGAACATGATGTTTTTTTCAAATGAGCAACGAAAGATGTATATAAAAAATACTTCGGTTACTTAACATTCTAATAAGAGCGGATAAAGGTATATCAATTGTACATGAGGCAACTGCGTACAAGTCAATCACAACGCTAGAAAAAAAATTTTTTAACTTTCTACGCAGAAGTCGCTGCGATTGGCAGTGGACAATTGTTACAATGTGCAAGTGAACCACTTAAGGGTCCTCTACACAGAAATCGTAGACGGCCGTGAGATCTTAAGTCATAGGAAACCAACCAAATATAAAGAGAATACTCGATTGGAATTGATCAGTTTCCTACGACCGTCTACGATTTTTATATAAAGGACTCCGCATTAAAGGGTCCTTTACATATTGTAAATCCCTACAATAAAAGTCATAACATCGTAAAAAATTGACTAATCATAGTCGAGTATTCTTCTCATATTCTACTGCGATTCATTAATTTTCTATGACTTAAAATTTCACGACTATCTACGACTTCTACGTAAAGGATCCTTTACGATTACATAAGCATATAAAACTAAAATCCAGAATGCGAAGCAAGTTTTCTAATAAGTATATTAAACTATTCAGTATGATATGCCGAATAATCTTTATCAACAATTTTCAATTACACATCAGTTATAGAACATTAAATATCAGAAAAAAAAGAACATTTTCTTGTTACTAAATTTCAATTTCATGTTATTCAATTTCATGTTACAAGAAAGCTTTCTGTAATAAAAAAAGGCCAAAATACTGTTAAAATTTAAAGATCGGCAGTATGAATCATGTTATTGTAACGCAATGATTTATTTAATATATATAGGTACTAATTTCTTTCGAAACATTCTAATTACATATGTCAAAATTTACAACGCCCTTTGTACATTTCAGAAAATATTGAATAGATTTTCCTAACTATTTTTATTAATTTTCTTTTCAATTCCTGTGAAAAAGTGTGTGAAAAATTTTATATCATCGTACACATACAAGCATTGGGTGTATTTATTAGTTATTATGATCGCTCAGTGAGTCTCTGATTTGTCTCATTCTTGCTTTGCAGAAGAAGTTAAAATTAAAATGAGATTATAGTATCTCAAATTTTAATTTTCTTTGAATAATTTTTTCACTTAGATTGATTTTTCATGCTATGCAATATGCACATGTAATTTAAATATAAACAATTATTTTTTCATAATTATTTGAAATGAAAAAGAACTTCGTATCTTTTGATGTGTGATGGAATAAGATTACTCTAAAGTAACATAACAGAATTTATAGGATACATAGTCAAAATAGATGTAAGTGTACAATCGATAAAATAGAAAATGTTACCGCATATAATAATTGATTTTTATTTATTAAATTTATTTAACAATTATAATTATTTCCCAAACTTATGAGACAATTTTCCTAAACTTTCCCAAACTATTTTCAAACTGCAATAAAAAAAGAGAAATGTTAAATATTTCTGTTAACTATATGCTCGATTAATTTTAATTGATTATAAATAAATTATTTCTTAAATTATGAGACTATTTTCCTAAACTTTCCCAAACTATTCGCAAACTTTTACAATAAAAAAAAAGAGAAATGTTAAACTTATGTTAAATATATGAAGATCTATGTCGATTGTATGTCATCTAAAACCTTTTTTAGAGAAAGCACCCACTCCTGCTGCGTCCAATCGTGCCGTATCGATGTGTGTCGCCTAAAAGTCTTAATAGAAAGTTCACCATATCATCAAACATGTTGCTACAATACGAGCCGAGGAGAAAATTCAAGGTCCCCGAAGTTGCGCGCATGCGCAAGGCGCGAGCGTGCGGAGTGGAGGTGCAACGCGACGGTTTGGAGAGTCTGTGCGAACTTCATGTGTGACATCACGCTTCATTGTTGGAGGTTTACGTCATTCTCGAGTCTGCTCGAAGAGTCGCGTGGAGTCGCGCAGCGTCGCGGGGACGAGTGCATGCATGTACCTACATACGTTTGTACGCACGCACGCATGCAGGCAGGCAGGCAAGACAGACAGAGAGACAATCTCGTCGCCAAAGACAACAAGCGATAAATGTCGCTCAACGCTCCAGTCACCAGTGTCTCTCGCGTGTAAAACGACATCCGGGTAAAAAGACGTCCGGAGGTATACAAAAGCGTCGGTTGTTCCATTACCCGAAAAAAGCACCTGGTGTCTTCGCAGAGATAAAAATTATTCCCGTTTAAAAACGCTCAACGTGTCGGAATATAGTAATATTCGCTCTATGTCGCGAAGACTGTTATATTAATATTTACGAGTGAGTCCAACGACTTCCGTTGATTCGCTCGCAATCGCGTCGTATCGCATCGCACATGACGCACGTCGTCATCGACCGTGACTTCACCCAGGTGCACTCATTTCATCCTCGCTCAACATTCGGTGGAGCAAGATTAAAATGATAATAATTTCAACGTACCATCCCGGTGAAAATGTGATAGACTATCCGTACGGCGCTGTGCTTCTCCATCCGCCGTCTACGTCTACGTCTCTAGCGCCAGTTACTTAGTGCGCGCCTCTCTTTCATTTTAAATATAACAAGTGTATAAATAAGTATGAGCAATAGCGGGAGTGCGCGGCGAAGCTCTTTGCGTCGCCACCGCTGTTGATTTTTCTCCCGCGCGCTCGCGCGCCCGCGCGCGATACGCGTGGATACGCATTGTTTATCAACGTGTTCGCTAGTGTTCGGACAGAGATAAATGTAGAAAGAGTGAATGACAGCGAGAGTGTATACGAATGGTGCGCTCCGTCTTGCACTCGAAAAATCGTGATCGTGTTCTTTGTCTATGGGCATGTAACATCATCAAAGGTACCTGTTTCTTTCGATATTTGCTGCTGTTTGCCGCGCGATCTCTTCCTGAATCGTCGATGACGATAGGTAGAATAGAGAATGATAAACAACAAAAAATTGTCGAGTGCGCCATCTTTATTTAGATTAATAATCTAAAATAATTCTTGTATATCGAGATTTCTTTAAAAAAATAATAAGTAATTTTTTTAATCGATCGACGATTCTGTGCGACAATTCTATGATTGTCTTTAACGTAAAGCAATGACGGAGAGGTAACGCGAGGTGGTTGTGTGTATACATAAGCATCCATCAATTGCGGTCTTGAAAGTCTCAAAACAGCGGCACTGCTGACAGGGGGTTTAACTTTCTTTTGTAACTAACAAAATTTATGGTGTGATAAGAGATTGTTATTTTTTACTTTTTTTTTAACATGATGCAAATTATTTGTATGGGTCAATGAATCAACTGTTATTGTAATTAGAAAGGAAAATGATTACATGATAGTATTTCTTGGGAATATTAGTGAGTAGGTCTGTTTCTTATTTCTAGACTTAACTCTTTCTCGTTTTCATTAAATATTAAATATATGCCTTTCTTACTTTAGGTTCCAAAAATATATTATACTAATTCAGCCGCAAAAAGACCCTGTGACATTTTAATGATAGCAATGAGAACATCAACATATATATATGAATATTTTCTTTTCTTTCTTCTCTTTTGTAATTAAAAAATTATAACTTATATACTTGTGCTAACGTCTGAAAAATAAACATGTAAATATGTTAAAGCTCTCTTGTGTTTTATTCAGGTGAACTTGAAACATTTTTAATTAGAAGAAACTAGGATATAAAGCTTTATCCTTGATGGAAAGCATTTAATGTACTGACATATCTGACAAAAATGTCATCAAGGTTAATACAGTTGTTACATTTAAAATTAAATCGATTTATAACCTATGTTACATTATTATATAAAGTTTATTTTCTGTTTAATAAAATAGTTTTATTTATTTTAATTAGAGAATTATACATTTCAGAATTATATATAACATTTTTTTTTTTTATAGAAAAACTTAAAAGTTCCAATTGAAAAGAACATACATTCATATTTCCAGAAATAGGCATTTAAATCAGTTTTAAATAATGAGGAATATTTATCATCAGGTATTGATCAAGCATAAACTTTACAATCACCAGTATTTCCAATGTAAGTATAGTATATTCATCTTATTTAATTTTTCTTCGACTAACGATACCAAAACAAAGAAAAGAGAATTGCTTACTGTTGTAGATACAAGAAATATACGTGATGCTGTTGCTTCTAAACTGCTTGCAGCTATACAACAAGCTGCAGTACGATGCTGAGAATTGTTCTGAATATACTGATGCCTATATAATGTTAGAAGAATTCTACATATTTGCCGCAGAACTGGCACATCTGTGCGAGCAAGGGTAATATAAAAAAATCTTTACAATATATTGACAGGTCTGATTTGTTTAGGTAATTTTCAGTATTTTTGAATATGATCAAATATTATTTTATATAATAACGGCTTCCATTCCCCTCACAAATTATTATTTATAGAATAAATAATTGTTTCCTATGTACATGCATATCTTTGTCCGATGATTAGATAAACGGAGAATTCTATGTTTCAGGCAAAGGTATTGACCATTTAATTATGATTATAGTGGGGATATTTAAAAGCAATGATGAAACGAAATGCAATGTCTGTCATTACAAAATTATTTATCTGGAAGTACGTTTAGTTACAAAACGATTAATTCATGCTATTATCTCGAATATCATATTACCACACTCTGATGAAATTTCGCTTACTGATATCATTGATGATGTTTCTTCTCTGCTATACAAACTGATGTAATTTCATGATCCGGTATAATTGTCGTTTTTAGCATCCTGCATAAAAAATTGTCCAATATTTACTAGTTTTGAATAATGAATTTCATCAACGATATTTCTAATATATTTATCGAAACATTATAATAACCATTTATAGGATGTTTACTCAAATTGAGGAGAAAAATTTCTTTATTTTTCATGCATTTTCGTTCATGTTTACAAACAAAATTCAAACACGTCGATTACTTTTGGACTTGCAACACAAACTGAAATAATAATTTTCTCAAATTAAATTAGATTTTTATTGTCGATTTTTATTGTTATTAACATTTTAAAATCGACGATCTAATTTGGGAAGATTATTATTATTTTAGTTTAATTGTGTTGCAAGTTCAAAAGTAATTGGCGCGCATATATCAGTATATATCTGAGATAAATTTATTTTTAATATTATTCCAACATTTAATTTTGACCATAATTAGCTTACTAAAGACTCATAACGGCCAAAGCTGAACGCTTAAATAATTCGATGTGAAATTTGTATATATATAAAAATATAGTTATTTAAAAACACAGCTAAACTATTGAAATAATATCACAATTAAATTTTGATGCTCATTGGCATCTATTAAAGAGATCTTAATATGCGAAATCTGTAAATAAATTTATTTTTGTGAAAAGTATTATCTACCTGGAATCGAACCTTACCGAAATCTTAGTAATATTCTTTACAATATATATGGAAATGTCTTCCTTTCAGGTAACGTAATATAAACAATAAGAATTATTGGATGGATATATGTACAAAAAAATAAATCTAGATTATTTTATAATTTTAGAAAGCTTATATTTAGAAAAGATAAGTTGACTAAAATGTAACTAATCATATTAAAAAATGTATTTAAAAAATAATTTAAATAAATATGTTAACATAATAATGAAAAAAAGAAATGTAAAGATGGATAATTTCGCTGTAATAGTTTTATGATTACATCATTTCTTCTCATAAATATTGAAAAAAAATTCTTTAAAAGAAAACGAAACATTCAAATTGAATGTTTCGTTTTCTGAACAAAAACTTATTGAAAAATTTAATAATAAACTTATTATAGTTTGGTGATTATTATAACAAAAGTAGAATTTTTAAAGAAATTATTTTTATAAAAATTTTCTGAGTTTTGATAAATTTTTTGAAAATATCTTCATTTTAGTAAGTATAGAAAAATTTTTTTTTTTTTTTTAGGTACATGTCATAATTTATATTTCGTGCATAGTAAAAATTGTAAAATGTATTTATAATAGTTATAATCAAAATAGTGAAGATTGTGAAACTGAAAAAGTTTATTCCTAATCACAGAATTTGATGAATCAGTGTATGTATGCAGGTTTATACGCACGGTCGAGTAAATAGAAAAATCACTTTATAAAGTCCTTTGCAAATATAATAGTCACCATATTGAGTGTGATAATACTAGATCAGATATGAATTTAAAAAAAAAATAAAAAGATTACACTACATTATTCTTATTCTGTTTTAGAACAGCAGTTGTTCCTATGAACGCTTCTTGTTCATTACACGGTGATGGAAAAGATACTAAACACAAAATTGGTTCAAGTAAGTCAACAAACAATCTGCTTATTATATTATGGACACTATTTAATTATGTCAACGAGACAATGTTTTAACTATTTACTTATTTATTGATTAATTTCTTAGAGAGGATGGCGTATGAGGTATTTTTGGGCGGGTCTTGTAATCCAACTACCTGGAGGTCAGATATAGCGATACCGACTCTTCAGAATCTTGGCATTACTTATTATAATCCTGTAAATAATTTAAATAGTTTATCCTTGTTTTCTTTTATAATTGCATACGAGATATTACAATTAAATTATGTATCACAGCAAGTGTCACAGTGGGGGCCGGAATTAATAGCCCAAGAATATGAGGCAAAACAGACGGCACGAGTCTTACTGTTTGTCATTGACAATCAGACGCGCAATAGCGCAGGCATCATTGAAGCAGCTCAACTGGCAGCTATCCGTAGCGAGTCCTTGGTTCTTGTCATTTATCCGTATCGTCAAGGACAAGCTATACTTGGAGAGACTGTTTCCACACAGTACGTTCATATGATTTAATATAATATGAAATTATACAGGATTCAAAGAAAATATAAATCTCTTAATTTAGATTTAATATTTAATTGTTATCATTTCTTTCTTATCAATCTTATATAATATTTCATTCTACAGGGAATATTATGACTTGATGAACGGATTGTTAGTGCTTCAATACCTAATGGAAAGGCAAAGGGTACCAATATTCGAGAGTGTATCAGTTGCCCTTCATTGTACGTCTAAGGTAATGGCTCTAATTAATGAAAAAATGTATCAGAGATTCGATTTTTCTGTTTAACTTGTGATAAACTTAACCTGATATTTTATCCAATAGGCTTCATTCATGATATTATCATAGATGAAGCCCATTCAATAAAACATCAGATTAAATCTAACCACAAGTTAACAAGACAATGAAAAATCTGAATGATTAATATGTATATATATGTATATACTATGTATAGATGTTACGTGAAGAGATCAATGTGCAAGATTGCGTGAACACCGAGGATGGCATCAAACCTATAAGAATCTCGCTTACTCAAAATGGAACGGATGTAGTGTAAGTTCCTATTCAATATAGTTGCCTATTTACATTATATGTAAATATATATATATATA
>NW_017259590.1:1067463-1069171 GCF_001594045.1 Atta colombica
AATGAACAATAAGACAAAATTAAAACAAACAATTATCAGTAACTCCAGAAATATCATATAATATCTGGCGATGTGTAATTAACATTGTGACATGAAAGTAATATTATTTAAAAATTAAAGAATTAAAATCGTAAGCATAAATAGATCAATAAACAATGTTTTTTATTCATAATAGTTTAATAAATAAAAAAATATTTAGAAAGATTAAAAATTATATTCTTTCGAATTGTTTATATTTAAATGATTGGAAACAATTACAATAATGATTTGATATGGCAGTCATCAACTTTGTATATGGACAAATTGATGTATTTCTATAGCATTTGTTCTCATGTTTGGTTACTAAATGATCAAGATGTTTACATCACAATTATGATGCATTCGATAAATATTTGAGTATTAAAGAAAGAAAATACAAGAATGTAATTAAATAAAAATTATTTGTTTCGGTTTTTACTTCCAAAAAGTCTCTCAAAATATTTCTTAGCATGCATATAAATAAGAAAAAAACAAAAGTATTTACAAACAATTTATAAAAAATTTTGTTTACAGAAAATTGCGGGAAATTTTCAAATCTATGGACGTTAATGATAGTGGCACAATAAAATTGGGGGAAGTATGTACGTTTTTCCATATGAAGTATATCTTTAAAAAATCATCAAACTTAACATGATCTTTTTATTCCAGGCTTGGGTGATGTTACAGTCAAGCACAATGTGTAACAATTTGTCTCTCTTGGATCTGCTCAACACAGTAAATAAGAAATCTGGTAATGCTTGCGTATTATATTTTTATGACGTTTAACAAATTTGTGTTAGTAAAAAATATTAAAGTAAAATATATTTGTTGTGCAGAAATCTATAGGACATTAATAGATGGATTTCCGGCAAAAGGTGACCCAACCGAATTGCGAATAAATTTCGAACAGTTTTGCGTTTTAGCCAGTGAATCATCGTGGATGCGGACGAAGAGTAATGGCATCTCTTGCGAAAGTGAGATACCTTCAGTATGGAATATATTATGTAGGAAGACCTCAAATTTCTTGCGCCGAGTTTTCGTACATCCTTTTAATCGTTTCCTAGGTATTTCTGAT
Organism: Atta colombica; assembly: GCF_001594045.1. Lineage (NCBI taxonomy): Eukaryota > Metazoa > Arthropoda > Insecta > Hymenoptera > Formicidae > Atta > Atta colombica. The sequence goes on from NW_017259590.1 coordinate 1,068,557, forward strand.
TTTCAACAATTTCCCACGATCTTCAAAGAACTCACTGTACACTTCTCTGAATCTTTCATTTCCTCACTTCCCAAAATTGAGCACTTGATTTCGTAAAAATTAGGTAAACAAAAAAAACAAAGTTTCTTTTAAACTATCAAGATTTAAACTTTTTCAGATTGGACTAATTCCTTTGTACAAGAGTTCGAGAAGAGAGACATTTATGTTGGTGTAGTCAGTAAAGATCTGTTTTGGTTAGAATCTTCTGCAATACCATTGATAGAGTGAGTATCAGCAGCTTAGTGATAATTACCGAGTTATGCTATATTAGAGATTGAGATTGTATTGGGTTGTCCGGAAAGTTCGTGCCGATGTTGAAGGAAAATTGAAACGCAGAAAATTTAAATTTTAGTTACATTTATTAAATTATATAGGTTAGGTTGGCACGAACTTTCCAGACAACCCAATATTTAATCAATCAGAATCAATTATCACGAGTGCAATAATTCGCACAAATGCCTAAACAAAATAAACGTAATTCTCGTAAGAGAATAAATAATGTAATAAAATAATGTAAAATTAAGAAATAATAAAAATTGAATGAATTCAAGACCTCGATATATATATATATATATA
>NW_017259590.1:1069249-1083985 GCF_001594045.1 Atta colombica
ATATATATATATATATTGTAAAACATAACATGTATTAATAACACAACCCTATTGTATGATCGATTCAAAAACAACCCAATCGCAGTAATTGTAATTGCGAAAATCACGTGCTACTTCGGCAAGAACGCTCTGTCAGCAATGCAAGACCATGAGGTCTAAAATTAAGGAAAAGAAGGGACAAAAGTAACTCATACATCTATGACTCATACATCTATAACGTTCGTCAATTCAGTTCGAATGTAAAAATGTTAAAATTCAATTGTAAAACAACAGAGACAAGTACAGTTAGAGTTTGATTAAGTTAATTCAAGTTAAAATTCCAAAGTATTCAATTCATTCCATGCCCTCGAATTTTTTAATCCTGTATCACAATATCAAATTTAGTGAATTTTGCTTGAAACGATCAAATTCAATTTCAATCTCTGAGACGAGTATTAAATATGATTTCATTTATTTATGATTTTCCAGATCAATGAGATTGTCTCTATATCGACCAAGCTTGAATGAATACAACGTGAGAATATTGCCGCAAGAATTGCAGAAGATAAAGAACTCACGACTGATACTATTGATAGTGCCGCAGCATTCGCGCGGTATCGCCATTATGGCACTGGCAGCTCATTTGATTGGACTGCACGCTAAACTCGTCCTCTGTGTTCAAATTCTTCCTGAGGGTTCTATTATATCTGATGAACAAGTATGATTGATATTTTACATCCCTCCTTTTTCCCCAACACATACGCATATACATACACAACAGAATTAACAATCAAATTATGTAAGTCCTGAATAGTCATCGCAATCATATAAAGATCATGACGTCATAAACGAGAAATGATAAAGAAACAAATGACATGCAAGAAACGGTAAAGTTTCTTGCATGTCATTTAAAAACAAGGAAAATTTAGATAAAATAAAATAATGAGATTGTTTTAAAATACTTATAAAAATAGGTCGAATATTAACTATTCTTACTCCCCCCCCCCCCCCCCCCTCCTTCTCTTCTTGACAATTAGTAAATAGTCATAAAAGGAAGCGGAATAGTCATAAAAGGAAAATAGACTACGCATACACATTGAATAAACTCACATGCCTTTTACAATTATTTGCTAATTGTCGAGAGGGAGGGGAGGGAAGGAGAGAGGAGGGTAAGAATAGCCAATACGGTCACAGCGACTCAGGATCCTCAGGACTAAATCATTCTAGTAAATTAAACTTCAAGCATCATATAATTTGCAATTAATAATGAAATTAACTTTTGTAACAATATTGCAAAGTTATAATCTACGATACATATTTGTTTTTATAAACATTTGTAAAAAAATTTTTTTATAATAATAATAGTTGATATCATTTTCTTTTTATTCATTTAGTTGACTGAACAAGCCCGAAAAGATTACAACCGGGGGAGGATGTACCTGTCGGACTTCGCAACGCGTGAAGGTGTACCTGTTTTTCAGAATATCGCTGATGCTTTACAACATGCGATACAATTAGTTCAAAATCCTTGTTGACCTAAGTGCTCTTTACTGTTTTTCTTTTTTCTATTTTTTTCACACAGATAAGCTCATTAGTTTGAGAATTAATTTATTTTTATTCTTAACCATGTCCAGCTACCATTTGAGATCAATATCATAGATATAATGATGATAATGTATTATCATTATTATATCTATAAGAAGCGATTGTGTTAATTACAGTAATTCATTATCGCTATTGGCTGCTTTTGCTAATAAGATTGCTTTTTCTCATAATGTTTTTTTAATGTTAATGTCTCATTGATATACAGCCGCGTGTTATTTATGCTCTTTTCATTAATAATGTTGCTTGTTTACATAGTATTATTACTATTATCATTTTTAAGTTCTTGACAAAATTAAAACATGTGCAATCAAGACTTTATTTATGTCAAGATATTTTATTTATTCTTAGTATTTGTCATGAACACGGCATTTTTGAAGCAATTATTTTTACTTTGTTGACCGTTACATGATCCTTTTATTTATTTTATTTTATTTAAAAAAAAATATTAATTTTATATTGATTTAATGAATCGAGTAGCTAACCATTTTATTATATGCCCTTCTCTTAATGAATAACGTTAAATTCTTATTTAGTTATTATAGATTAATAAAAAAAAACAATCTCTCACGGTAGATGGACAATTTTTCTCTCATTTTTTAAATTGTAACTTAATGTTCGCAATTTTTTGTAACCTTTTGGTAATGTGGTTGAGGATTGATTTGATATATATGTACATAAAACTCATTGTTTCTAACGATCTAATCAAATTATTAATTTTTGGAATCTGATAAAGGAAGGATGCGAGAGAGAGAGAGAGAGAGAGAGAGAGAGAGAGAGAGAGAATGTGTGGAATTGCTTGTATTGGATCGTCCGGAAAGTTCGTGCCGCAAAAGATTTAAATTTAATAAATGAAATTAAAAATTTAAATCTTCTGCGTTTCAATTTTCCTTCAAAATCGGCACGAACTTTCCGGACAACCCAATATTTTGAATGCGTGATGCGTATCTCAGCTGAGTATATATTGATATGCATGGAATATCATGAATATTCGTGGTACATTTCAACACACAAATATGAAATTTTAACTGTCAATGATAATGAAAATTTCAGTATAAGATACTATTGTCTTATCCAAACCAATGTACAACGTATAAATGAACAAGTGAGTAAAAAAGAAAAAAAAAACAGAACCAATTAAAACGAGATGTTAGAGCTGCTACACTTTCCATAACAGTAACCGTAAGACATAACTTAAGAATTAGCTAATCAAGAATTAGTACAAAATTTTTAGCTCTGATTGATTAAAGCTAGAACATAAAAAACGTTAATAGTAAGCGAATTGGCCAATCACTACTTTACGTTCTCTACTGTGGTTGGTGTTGATTCGCTCACTGTTTAATTCTTTTTTTTATGTGTTTCTAGTTTTAAAAATCATTTATACTGGATTAATCGATTTCATTCTGTTATTCGATTGTAATTGGTCAGTTTCTTATAGCTTAGCATAAATTAATAGTTTATCCCAATATAAATGATCCTTAAGGACATCCTAAAAACGATTAATCATAATATAAGAACTTATACACAATTTACAGACAATTTACAGACAATTTACAAACATTTACAGACAATTTATGTGTCACTGACACATCACATATATATTACTACATTAATATCTTACATACATAAATTTTCGTATAACAATGGCGTTTTAATTAAGCCCGATTGCATAAACGTTATTTTGACGAGACTTAAACGAGATTTAAAACTTTCTGTCTCATTTTCAAACCAAAAGTGTGACAGAGACAGAAAGAGTTAAGCTCCGCTTAAAGTCAAAATAACTTTAATGCAATTGGGCCTTCTAAGTCCAATTTTACGACTTACATGATATTTTTTCGTGCAAACTATTAATCTGTGGACTACTATTTCGTAAGTACAGATTGCATAGCTTTTATATGAAGCAAATGAGTGATTATTCCTAGTAGAATTAACTCAAGTTCGAATTAGTTCACGGAGTAATAGAAAGGAATAAAATCTCTGCAATTTACTTTAGATTCTGCAGCGGCAAAAAAATTCATGGCTCTTCTGACAACTTTGTTTTTCCGGTTGTGATGGAGATGGAAATGTGGCATTCACAATTGAAACTGTCGAAGTGAAAATAACGTGTGTTGAAAAAGACTCATACCAGTAAAAAATAAAAAATAAATATCATGGTAAAACGGTGCTATTATATTAACCTGTACCAATGAACAAAAAAAAGAAGTCTTTTCAAAGCATCGAAGATTAGTTTTAAAAGTTTGCAAGATAATTGTTGAGTTTAGCCTCTTCATCCCCGATGTTGATAAAATTAGGCTCATCCCTATCCATCTTACTGATGTTCTGCTTGTCGAAAAACAACAAAAGTATCAGAATACTAGAGAAAGAATATGACAATAATTTCTGATAAAATTTCCAAAATTGATATCGATCATATAATTTTTTCCTTAAGGCGAAAATATGAAAAGTAAAAATTTTTCGTTTGTATGTGTGTAAATTATAATTTCATTAAAAGTTACGAGCCACATAAATAATTTCTAAATTCAAGATATAAGATTTGAAATTTACAGGAATACAATAGGATCATAACATATAATGCACGTAACGTAAACTAACATTTTCAGCGCCGACAGTAAATTTGGAACACAGCTCAAGTACAATAATAAAGAGCTTTTGCAATATAGTAGATTCAGATAGGATGACGCTAAAATCAAGTTATTTGTGCAAAAGTCGAACCCAGTTATTACCCGATCTAACCCGACCCATATTTTCGGGTACCCACACATCTCTACTTATTGACTCATTAATGTAATTGTTTATCATTATTGTTTATTATATTTATTTTTATTAATTTACATTTACTTTACATTTTATTAATTAACGAAGTTTTGTAAAAGTATATTTTTGTAATTTCATATTATATATATTTACAAATTTTATATTTATTCTTTTATCATATTTTATATTTATTCTTTTATTAATTAATGTTGTATTTGAACATCGCGTTACTATTTAGGACCAAAATTTTATACTAGCTGATTACTCTGAATTGTTGTTATACATGTTGTCTCACCTGTTTCTTTCCATTAGGTTTGAAGAAACAAATGAGAAAAGAAAAGAGGCTCAGAAAAAAAATCGTTTATTATATTCCTTTGCATGAATATAATATAAACTCGTATACACATAATCATTAAACATTTTTCTTTTCGGAATAAAACAAAGCTCCGTTTCTCATGCATTTTCTTTCAGCATCTTTTTGAACGAGATATTAATATATTATCTGTCATATGCGACAGTGAGTAAAAATTTTCAAAATTCTTATGCTCATATTTAATAATCGTTACGATTATATGATCCCATCGGAGTGGAAAGATATTCGAAATATGTTTAACACGTAAATAAAAACTTATAAGAACCTCTGAAATTATACGCTTATTGTTATACATTACCTTTTGATCGAAACGATTTCGAACGAACAATCGCACGAGTCTGCATGTAATATATTATTATCGATCAGATAAGTGACTTATTCAGTTTTTCAGTCTATTGTCCTCGTCATTTTTACTTTCTTTAAGATCGATCTTTTTTTCTGTGTTATCTTTTCCAGGAAAATAATACCTTCGTATATTCTTGAGAGATAACAACACCGGTATCATAGCCGGAAGAAATAGGGGAATGTATACGGCGTACCTGTAATATAAAATAATCATAAAATTATTTATTATGTAATTTAAAAAATATATATACTGAATTTTCGTAATGCTTTCTATTGATTTCATATGAATATAAGAAAACCTATAAAGAGGAATTAAATATTATCTCTTTTTTTTATGTTACATAGACGTGGATCGTCTATGTAATATTTCAATTATTTCAAGTAAAAAACAGTTTTTCGTTTCAGACAACAAAAATATTTCATAATTTAATTAATCTCATAAAGGCCATAGCACACAAGAATATATTCTTCTTTTAGGAAAGAAAAATAGCTTTTCTTCTAAGAAAGAAAAATATCAACATGAAAACACATATCTGCACAGCGAATAAAGAATATTATTTTATTTATTACAGTAATTTTAAGAACAAAATTGCAAAATTTGGCTTTTTAGCAGACTTTATAGTTTCGTAAAATATAAGCCTAAACGTTTCATGGCAAAATATTTCTTCTACCAGATAATATAGAGTCCGATAATATGATGCTTTTGATATTACACCTTTAATATTACGCCAGCAATGGCTCACGTACAACACGCGGTGTTGTTCGAAGGGAGGAATTTTGCGTACGAGGGAGAGGACGTCATTTCTTGGACGTTAGTTCTAGCATTAAAAGATGAGAGCGGAATAGGCCTATTTTTATTGGAAACCACTATTTAAAAAAAACGCACCATGCTATCTACCGCAGAGTGGTGGGGAAATGATAGCGCTCCAAATTTTTGAATGAATTTTAATCATTATTCCATTTTTTTAAAGCTAATTTAAAATTAACTTACTTTTGATCCTCTGGAAAGTAAAGAAGCGCCAAGAGTGTTGGGTCAGAAAAAGCCGCCTCAGAGATAATAAAAGCTTCTTTGCTAAGTATGAAACTACGTTTGAGATCGCCTCGTTGCAGATGCTCAGCAGATTCATGTACTAGCCCAAGAGCAGTCTTGATTCTGTTTCCTACTACATCCGTGATAACGATATTGCTAATTTCTTTGAGTAGTCGCGCCAGTGACTGCAGAGTTAATTTGGCCGAAGTTAACTGCTCAACAGTGCGATATCTCAATAAGGAATCAATTTCCCAATCACGTGATTTTAATCCCACTAATGGTACTGCCGTTACTCCGTTAATAGATTTCTAAAAATTAATTATTTTTAAGTCGTTTACATTTTAATTTTTGTATTTTTACATTTGAATTTTTGTATATTATATAAAAAATTACGAGGTAAAATAAAATATTCTGTCTCATAAAAATCGTAACGATGTTTAAAAACAAATTTCTAACATAACATTATTTTGAAAGATAATTCCAATACCACAAATATGTTAAGATTATAATAATTAAGTTAAGATTATAATTAAAAGTTTTTGAGTTATAAACAGACACTAGATATTCATGTTATTTCTCAACGCACGTGAAATACTGCTGGCATACAAGTGAGTCGAATGCTCACTGAAGTGAGATAACAATGCTTTGTTTACGTTTAGTGAATCGCATACAATGCAGTATCAATGTGATATTCGTAATCTCATTCAATCTGTACTATAATGATTGAATCTGGGTACATAAATTTGAATAATTTACACAATTAAAACAGACTGGAAAAGAAATTAGAAATTACTTTATTTAAAATTAAGTCAATATATTAAAATTTATTATATCGTTACCATTTCTGGAATGCCTAGCAATAGTCTGAGTTGTGCCAGGAATGTGCCTACTATAGCAGTTTCTTCGGGAACAAGAGTAACAGCTTCATTTTCTCGCGCATTCTCACAAACCTCTGATGATGGATTAATCAAAATCACACCACCCCATCTATATCAATTGTACAATGTTAAATAATTGAACTAAATTAGTTTCAAAATAATGGATTTGTCGAAAAAGTTAATTTTTATAGAAGATAAATATTATATATGTACACACACAGTGTAACAAAGCAGTTTTATGTTCATGCACTTACTTTAATTCTGGACTTTAATTCTGGAAAAGAATTTCCAAATTTAAAAGTAATATATATATATTTGATATATCTATATCATTCTACGAAAAATTATTGCGTTTAATTGGTAAAACAGTCGAGTTAGTATTCCTTTAAGAAAATCATTACAATAGTAATAAATGTGTGAATCACAAATCAGAAATGAAAGATACCTTGGAGAGAGAAAGGCTTCCACATTGCTATCTGTTCGCGATCTGTGTCCGTTGCGAGTGTAGATATGTAAAGGCGCATTGTCACATGGTACCATATAAACGACTAAATTGATACATGGATGAAGACTAACCTGCGATGCTTTAAAATTTAGTCAGATATGCTAGAAACGTATATTTTTTACATTGTATTACAAACCTAATTTTTTCTCCAATGGTGTTACAAGTTGTGGCAGAACATTCTCGCGCAAGGCAAAGTGCCTGCGACTTGGGCTACTGTCAGGTACACGTCTGGGATTCATATCTAATGGTAATAAATACAGCCACTGTGATTTGATAGAAAAATTACTCAAAATGGACAACTCATCTAGAAACGGCTGCACATATTCTATAAGAAATTAAATTTTAGTTACAAATGTGAAGTTGTATTTTTGTTAATGATTAAAATTGTCAGTATTTAGTAATAATATACATAGTGTATCAAACATTTTTTACATTTTTAAAAATGCTTTGTTTTTGAGACTGTTTTCAGACTATTACATAGTTAATAAAAAGTCATTACAGAGTATTTAAAAAATTATTTTTAAAAAATATTTTTTTAATTTTACGATTTTTCAAGCCACTTTGATTAAATAGTTACATATGATATATACTTTCAGTTACAGTCTTAAGGTCCCAAACAATCTTCAGCTTTTCAGGGTCAGGATTAACCAAGGTGACTAGAACATCATATGCCAGACTGGCTGGAAATCGTCTTCTATTCTCCTCATCTAAGCTATACATGGTAGGCTCTGCAAGCGCATTTTTTGTCAGCGCCAATGACTTATCACGTAGAATCCATTCTGACAATACTTGTATTAATGTAGATATACCTGAAAATACATTTATATAACATTATAAGAAATTTATTACTTATTTAGGTATTTATATAACATTATAAGAAAATTTTATTACTTTTTAAATTTATTTTTATAAAAATATAATTTTATTATATCATATATCATTGTACTCATTAGAAGGGACGGAAATTTTATATCGAAATACTTACATTATATATAGTAAAAAATTATGCTTATTTTTACATTTGTATTCTAACATAAGTAATTTCTCTCAGTGAACACTGTGCTTACAATAAAGTTTACAGCCGTTTAAGTTGAATTATTTATTAAGTTTCTCTCTATTAGTTTACGAAATAATAAGAGGTGACCACTTCTACGATAACATGTATATTTTTATCATCTCATTTGATATTTTATAGTTTTTGAAATTTCCTTGTTAAAATTCTTCATATATTGGGAGTACAAATTAGTTCGGTCCGTTTCCCTAAAGATGGTTCCAGCTGTTGTAAATAGTGACAGCTGATTTTGGCTGATTTTCAGAGAGGTTAAACATCTGCTAATAATATTCAGTTTATATTGCTTTGAGTTTCATACAAAAACCTTGATTTTTACTGTGTCGAATTTTGTATTAACCAAGCAGCATTTGCGGGAAGTTTTGATTGAAAGCTTTAATTGGAAGAAAAGTGCGGCTGAAGCCCATCAAATGCTTGTCAAAGTTTATGGTGACACTGCTCCAACTGATAAATCATATAGGGAATGATTTCGACGTTTCAAGGATGGAGATTTCAGTGTTGAAAACAAGCTTCGTTCTGGACAGTCAAAAAAATTCGAAGACAAAGAATTAGAGGCATTACTCGAAGAAGATTAGAGTCAAATGCAAGAGGAGCTTGCAGAATCATTGGTAACTCAACAAGCCGTTTCTGTACGATTGAGAGCCATGGGAATGATTCAAAAACAAAGAAATTGGGTGCCTTATGAACTGAAACTGAGAGACGTTGAAAGGCAATTTTTCGCTTGCGAACAGCTGATTCAAAAACAACAGAGAAAAGGTTTTTTTTGCATCGGAGTGTGACTGGAGATGAGAAGTGGATATTCTACGACAACCCCAAGAAAAAATACTACGCTAAGCCCGGTCAATCGTTACCATCGCTTCAACACTACAGCCGAACATTCATGATTCGAAAATCATGCTCTAATCTGGTGAAACCAAAAGAGTCTTGTTTACTATGAGCTGCTGAAACCTGACGATTCCAATACGAGCGATCGGTATCGGCTAATTGATTCGTTTGAGCCGTGCATTGCGAGAAAAACAGTCGGAATACGAGCAAAGACATGATAAAGTTATTCTTCTTTATGACAATGCTCGGCCTCATGTCGCTAAAGTCGTAAAAAAATATTTGAAAACGTTCAAATGGGATGTTTTACCGCACCCGCTGTATTCTCCAGACATTGCTCCTTCTGATTACTTGTTCCGAAGGATGCAGCAAGTCACCAGTTCACTTCTTTCGCAGAAATCGAAAATTGGCTCCAAAATTGAATCGCCTCCAAAGACGAGATGGAAAATCATTTTTTCGAGATGAAATTCGAAAATTGCCTAAGAGATGGGAAAAAGTAGTAGGCAGCGATGGACAATACTTTAATTGATCTATTCATTCATTTTGTTTTGAAATAAATGCATTTTTGAATGAACCGAATTGATTTGTACTCCCAATAGTTTTCCAAAATTTTTTAATAAATTTTTTATTTTTATATAATTTAGAAAATTTTTCAGATTTTTTAATACGAATTATAACACATTTCAGTAGTGCTGAGTCTATATTTTTTTTAGAATTCTTTATATATGTAAATTCTAAAATAGTTTTAAATTTATAAGATTTTCCATTTTATAATTTTTGAAAATTTATGATATAAAAGCTCAAAAAATTTAAGATATTTTTTCAAAAAACTTCATAAATATAAAACATGAAAGATTCTTAAAAATGTTATGAGAATTTTCGCCCGGAATACGTTTAGCTAAGAATAAGCTAATCATTGATTGCACTTTTAAATCCAGCAGATGTAATTGATTCAAACAAATTGCTTCAATACTAATCAACTTACTAGTTTCGGTGGAGAAATACAACGTTCTCTTTGAGCCAACTAGAACAGCGTCATTCAAATTTGTCGCTTCGAGTAATAATAAATCACCCACATCTAAATCGAAAGTCGAAGCCACTTTTTCAAGCTCGTGGTATGTTAAAGCAGATGCCAAAAGATTATTGGAAACTATTTGATATTCTACGTTTAGCTGATATATTTCTGAAAATCAAGGATTGAGATTAGCAAAAATTTAATATAAAAATTTAACGATATCGATGATTCCTGTACAAATTAATTAATAAATTAAGAGAGAGAGAGAGAGAGAGAGAGAGAGAGAGAGAGAGAGAGAGATGAAAAAGATAGATTCTTAGAAAGAAAAATAGGTAGAAATTTTGTGAGTGTCAGCTTAAATGCATTAATCATTGAAAGATAAAAATTCAAAATTAAAAATTTTGTTGAAAAAATTTTTTTTTAATATTAACGAGGATGAACACAAGTAATTTTATTTATAAAATTTTGTCAAAATTATTTGAATCTTTTCAATATACACAATATGAATTGTTATTAAATCTTTCGTGTTTTGTTTTTACTTACCAGCGTTTTCGAACGTACGTCTGATCTCATGTGCAAGCGATTCGGCGCGATCGTGTGAGAGTGCTGCGACAGTAATCTTTGTAGTGATTTTGATATCGAGTTTCGATAATTCATCAATTCCAGTATAGGGAAGTGTAACACGAGGCACTGTTGTAGTGTGCCACCAGAGAGGCACGCCGATTCCTAAGAGTAATACAGCGAACGACACGCTCGCGTATACTCTGTATTTTTCTGTAAAGAAAAATGACAAAATATTCTAAAATTATATAATATGCTAATTACATAATAAGCTAAAATATAAAAATAACAATAAATTCAAGGCTAATAAGAGTCAGCGCTGAAGAGGAGGTTGAACTCGCTTCGTGTAAGAAAACGTACGCCCTAATCACGAGAGAAGATTGGGTGAACGTAGAAAGTATGACCATCATATAATAGAAATATAGCAGAAATAGACATTATTATTATTTTTTTAAACTTTATTTGTTAATAACATTTGAACGAACAGTGACCGCCACCTTTTGAAGATCACTCAGGGTGATCACTCATGACCTTGACAATATTTATCAAAGTCGAAGTCAGCGTAGTGTCCGTTAATCTGAATAATTACCTAAGCCTTTAGACTACCGAAGCAAAATTTAAAATAAATGCAATGTATTTATTTAATATAAAAAATTTTCTTATTGTAGATAAAAATAATAACTGCAATAATAACACCGATCATTATATTGTTATTTTTAAAGAACTAATTTCTAAAATATATATTAATATACATATATATGTATATATATTTTGTATAAATATATATTTTAGTTCTACATACAATTCAATGAAATCCGTACTGATATTATAACATTTCCCGTAAATATTCACTCGGCTTTTCTCGAATGCAAAATGTGAGACAAAAATAAAGAATATTTTCGGCAAATCACGACACCATAAGTATTTGAAATTCATCAGAACTAAGAAAGATTCAATAAGTTAATAATAACTGGCGAATTTTCTACATTATATATTTCTATCCTTAGTACGTATTTAATTACTGTAACAATAATTTTTAATTATTAGTTTTAAATCCTAATAATTAATTTATTCTATTTCTTATCATTTTTCTATCATACAACTTATTATTTAAAAGCGCTAATTAAATTATTAAAATATTTATCAGGAGTACTATTTTCTAAATGATTACACATTTAATTAATCATAATTTATTTAAACATTTAATATTAAATATCTGATATAAATTAAGTCCTCTCTTCGTATTTCATTTTTGAATATTTTTTTCGAAAATAAGCAAATAAATGTTTTAAACAACAGAGAAGACAGAAATGCGCAAAATAAATATAATGTATAATTCATTTCCGATGTGATTCGTTTGAAATATCTGTTTTGTGTATATGCAAGTTCACTTCTTTCTCGTAGCAGTATATTTATTGGTTTCATGATGAGGAATGTAGATTTTTTTTGTTGCTATTTTGATGCCACACTGCATTTTAGGTCTTCTTTTTGGCAAAACAAGGTATAATTTACAAACTTGGCTTTTTTAAAAAGAATTGTTTACATGCATATATCGAATATAAAGACTGAACAATACAAAGAATAATATAGAACAATACAAAAATTTAGATTATTTAATTTATGTTTTTATTGTTTCTTACTCATACATATGTAAGTCATTTTTTATATATAATAACAATAAAATAGTTACTTATTTCAAAATATTAAAAGAATTGGAGAACTTTCACAAAATAGATATATACATAAAATTTTCATTCTTTTACTTTAAAAAAAAAATAACAAAAAAATATAAATATAAAAAAACATTAATCCTTTGCAAATAAAATTTTGAAGCATAAATCTATTGAAAAAAACAGTAAGTCTTGACATTTATGCTTTAAAATTATTTTAAAACGAACAATGAGAAATAACACGTATCTTTATTATTTTAATAAACTATTTCATCCAATGTGATGAACTTTTATTTGAGTACAAAGGAATTTTTACAAATTGGACTCCGAACAATATTGACTAAATGAAAAGTTAACTACTCTTTAATAATTCATGCGCAGAAATGTATTGATGTCAGAAAGCAACTATTTTATATGACAATATAGCGTTATCTGTAAAAAGAAGTGGTTAGGATTATTAGATAAAACGATTATTTAACAAGAGATTTTCTCTTAAGAGGACAATTAATTACGTGCACTGATAAAGACTTTGTAAATCGAAATGTTTGCATGACATTGTGGCATTATATTTATTAGAATAAAGTAATCGTTAATTTATAAATCAATTAATCATTGTTCGATTATAAATCACGATTGAATATAAATGTAACTATACGAAATATAATGTATTCATCCAATTGTACAAAAATATTCATTTTACATTTATGTTTATATTATTATAATAACAATTAATGTTATCAAATATTACTAATCTTTTAAAGACACATGGGTCACATCTCAAAACATTCCAAAAATATCAAAATTTCATAGATTGTTCCATTATTATATTTGAATATTTATATAAAATTTCAGCACAATTTTCTTATTAGTTTAAAAGTTTAGTTTAAAATTTTCTTATTTGTTTAATTTTGTTAATTTTGATTCTTAAAATCGTGTAATACTTATTTGCAAATTTGAGAAAGTAACATTAACATTTAAATTAAATTTTAAACATATACAATATGATCAAACAATTATAAATATATATGCAAAAGTTTATTTGGATATACATTTTACGCGTTAAAAATTATTTAAAAATAATTAAAATTGCAGTAAAATATAGTCATTTTGCTGCATAAAATCATTATAAGCCAAATTATTTGCTGTTTTGTTTTTTGTGGTTGATTTCAAAACATATTCACAGGCTAATATTATCAAAATTTTATAAATACTACAAAACAGGCGCGCGCTACGTGCGCATTATTTAGCATTTGACACTATTAAACTACACTATACTATAATTCCACTGTACTATAATTTTTGTTTGTCAAAATCCATGCGCTTATTTCATGAACGACGTAAACAGTTATAAATGCAATGATAATTGTTCACAAAGTAAGTGCATAGAGAGAACCAATCAGCGTCGCGGAATAGAGGTAATAATATACTTCGAGAAATTTGAGACATTCGATGTATTAATATGGATTTTTTCAAAAGAAATGTTGGCTAATATTAGCTTATTTTGATTGATATTTTTAGCTGATATTATATAGCCAAAACATCCTCAAACAAATTTTTATTCTTACAAACAAATAAATTATATACTTTTTTGATTTATAAAAATAAAATAAAATACTTAATTTCATGCACAATTAGTAAACTGATTTATCATATCAATCAATCATGTTTTATTTATTAATCCCTTCAAACCTGATTTTATTAAAACCAAGTTAAAAAATGTTTGATTCAATTCACGCGCATTTTAATAAGTAATTCAATAAATAATTAATTTTTTTCCAAAATTTTGACTATTTTTCCAACATGTACATTATTCATCAAATTCTCAGATGACGTCGATAGAATTAAACAATTTCAACGAATAACATCTCCAAATTTGATGTTACATGAAGGTATTAATATATTGATATATCAATTGTTATTATTTAATTACAAGTTTTATTTCTTATGCAATAAGCAGATATAGAATTTCTTAGATTTTTTTCTACTCTTCTCATTATATTACTTACAAGTAATAATAGTATGTTTAATATAAAGTATACTTATTTACAATATATTTGTTTAAATCATATCTTCTCTCTCTCTCTCTCCTTTCCTCTCCCTCTCTCTCTCCCTCCCTCTCTCTCTCTCTCTCTC
>NW_017259590.1:1084085-1086231 GCF_001594045.1 Atta colombica
TCTGATATTAAAAGTATTCTGATATAAAAAGTATCGTTTTGATTATTTTTACCAGAATATCCGGAAAAAATACATTTAGATTTTATATTGAAAAAATTTATAATTTTTCTAAATTAACGAAATATTTATGATATAAAATAAAATGAATATTTGATATTTTGATAAATTTTTATAAAGAATTTATAAAGAATTTCAATAAAGAAATTGTAAATTTTTCGATCAAGAAAATCTCTTGAAAATATTGCCCATTCATTGATAGGCTAGATTTAAAAAAAAAACAAATAGGCATAATATTTAAAAAAAAATTACAGCAATCTCATTTCGAGAGGGAGCAGACTAAATAAAACAAAAAGAGAAAGAAGGAGAGGGAAAGAGAAAGAGGGAGGAAGAAAAAAGGAGGGGAGAAGAAATGAAGAGAAAAAGGGAAAGAAGAGGGAGTACAGTAGAGAAGAGAATGCGCTAAAGGAGAGGAGGAATAAAGTCTGAAATGAAGCCTTAATTCTGCGTGCCTTGGGCCTGGACGGTCAGTACGAATGAAACACAACGTCGAATAACTCAGGAAACTCCGAGAAGCGATCGTGACGAGAGTGAAAAATTTACAAGCGTATTTCAAAATTAAGTAAAGCCGTAATATTATAAACAAGACTTTGTGAAATATGGCAAAACTTATTGTTGAAATTTATAAACAATCTTATTATTGATAAATTTTTATTAGTAGATGACAATGTGAGTGTTATTCTCTTAACTCATCGAATAAATTGTTTCAAATTAAGCAATTATTTCTTATCTCACTGAATAAGTAAATGTTAAGTATACAACGTAAAGTTACATATTATTTATGTGAACATTATTTATGGCTTAAAGTGAACGAAAAGGAGTGTATCAAATTGGATGGATCATCAGATTGCACAAGATATTTAAATAAAAGTACGTGATAATTTAATTTAGAAATAATTTAAAATGGAGTGCAGTACAATTAGATGTACACTCTCGGCAAAAAGTTTGGAAAGACTTGTGTGTGATCTTTTCGCATTTCATAAGAAGTTAAATATCTCGATGAAAAAAAGTCATAAAGAAGTTTTCGATCACTTTTTAAAGTACAAAAATAGGGCCTTAAATTTATGTTTAAATTTTGATATGATAATTTTTCGCAAAGATGTATATATATATATAAGAATTTTTTTGTGTAATGCGAAACAATCGCAAATGTTTCCAAACTTTTGGCCAGAGGTGTAATTGTAATCAATATTATATTCATTTATTAATGTATTTGCATTATATGAATTACTATTATTAATATATTTGCAATATATTGTGAATATATTTGTTTAATACTTTTTATATTTAATCAATCTGAAATGTTTATGTTAAAATATTTACAAATATTGTGACTATTTTCTGAATATTCATAATATATCAATTTTCAAACAATATGCCTATCTACACTTATACATATTCCAAAACTGTTAAAAATGCCAAAATTTCTTTACTGTAGATATACATTTATGTAATAAATTTTAAAATATTTTATGTAATGAATTTTAAAACAAAAAACCGGGGCCGCTTATACGGGGCTGATTGTTAAAAAATTAATAGCTCAATATATGACACAGCATTCTCTTTTTTTAATCGTTCGTTGATTAATATTAAATTGTGTAAAAAGCATATATTATTTATTGTAATATATGTATACATTACTTACAACGACTTTTAAGAAAATAAAATTGATAAATTTTTTATTAATTTTTTTACATTTTTTTTTACAATCAATCACAAGTCCTGTAATTATAGATAGAAAACGGTATCTTATCTTAGATAATTTTTGCAGTTAGATAATCATTAGTGTAATAATGCTTGTGAATATGTAATTTCTTTTTATTAAAATGACTATGTGGGATAAACTGATTAAAATAAGTCGGGATTAGATGAAAGATAATTTTAATCTCTTTAAATCGACACTTTAGCAGCATATTTACAAATATATCATATAGATATATTTTTTTATTTTCATATAGAAACTAGTACGAAAACAAATTACGTATTTCATTAAAATTATTTATTAGTTTATCTTTATATAATTATATATACTATAATTATATACTATTATTTCCTATATACTATTATATAGAACTGACATTAACATAAA
>NW_017259590.1:1086331-1111002 GCF_001594045.1 Atta colombica
ACCTAAAAGTATAGATGTATTATAACGTATATAATATTTCAAAACCTTACCACTTTTTTCTAAAAATTATTGAAAAACTAACAACCAGCCCTAATTTCCCCTATATTATTTAATACAAATTTATACATATACTTAAAGATCGAAAAATTAGAAAAATATATATACATATATAATCTAAATAAAAGATCCCAACTTCTGTGATCATAAATTTAAAAACAGGATACTTCAGTATTTCAGTATTTTTATAATCGTTAGAGTGCGTTTAATTGTTATAAATTTTTTTATTTTAGCAAGACCAAATTTTTTTCTCACAATGTGATGTCAAGTTTCACAGATTTTTGCTCGCAAAAGAAAAAGAAATGAAGAATAAAGCAAAATGCTTTGTCTTCTATTTTTATATAGATGACAGCGTCATGCCTCTTTCAATTCAAATGAATTCTTCTATATGTGAATGCATCGAGGACAACGAAAAGAATTTAACTTCTTGTAATCTGTAGAAGTTAATAATCCGCGTCGTATAGGTTGTGCTACATTACATGCAACGTATAACGGCATATCGCGTGCATTGCACGCATCGCGAACATCGCTTGCGGATGAATCAAAGAAAAGAATTTGATTACAATAGAATGATTGGACATGATAATTCATGTTTCAATTACACATACATCCTGATTTTTAAATCTATCCTTTTTTAAATCTATCACAAACGTGCGTAGAATATATTATACGATTATGATATTAGAAATTAGCAAAACTGCAATAATATAACAAGATTTTAAGATATTTTAATAATAAAAATTAGAACAATTTAATACAATTTATTAATAATTGTATTTTTTTTAATGTATATATAAAGATATTAATTCGATACAATTAAAAAAAAATTCATTTACATTTGTAATTGTGTCTAAATTATTTAAAAGAAACATCATATGATGTCAAATAATTTAAACACAATTACTTTTTACAATTGTGTTACTTTTTAAAATTCTGCGATATGTATATTAATATTAAAATCTCCTTAAAATACTTATAAATAAAATAGAATATTTTATTTTTAAAAACTAAAATAAGCAAAATATAATTTATGACATGTATAATGTTACAAGACAAATGCAGTAAAAAATAACAATGATGTTGTAAGACAAATGCAGTAAAAAATAACAAACATGATGAGTGCGCGACTACCACTATCGCTAATGTTATTTTTATGGTTTTCCTGATGTTCTATATTTAATGCGTCTCAAACTGAGAGCGAAGAGGCTCACACATTTTTACTCGTCGTCACTCAACATGGCATTATGGATTTTTCTTCAATGATTTTAATTGGTTTTTGGACGATTAAAATGATCTTCATCATTTATAGACTATATTTAAACTCAATAGTCCATTTTTTAACAATTGAAAACAATGGTAAAGATTTTTTTCAAAGTTGAATCAAGCTTTTTTTATGTATGTTGATATTAAATCTTATAAAATGTATTTTACAATTATATAATATTTCGCTTTATCTATTAAAAAAATAATAATAAAAGTTTGTTGCTTTACATAAATGAAACAAAAAAACTAATAAACATATTGTTGAAATTTTAACAGTAATCTTCTGCAAGATCAAATTTGTCAAAAATTATAATAATTGAATATTTCTGGCGTCAGAAGAAATTTTTCAAATTATCTTCGCAGTAGTAGCATAGATGCTATTCAAAATAGAAAAGTTTATTTAATATACACACACATTCTTTCGCTCTCTTTTCTCCTGCTTCTCTTTTTTTCTTTCTGGAAATTATTTTGGAAAATATAATAACATTTACATTCAAATAAAATGTACAAAGTCATAATAGATATAGAAAATAATATAGAAAAATAATAAATATTAAAAAAACTTAATACATCAAACATACATCAAATTAATATACATTAAATTAATCAACAAGCGTTAATAATAAATTCATCGAATATGTGTATAAAGTGATGAATATGTCTTCGATTTCACTAATAATGTTGGAAATACAAGTTGAACTAGCAGTGAATCTATTTCTGTCGGTGGTTTTTCAAAGCGTTCAGCTATATTTGTTTTACACGAACTTAGCTTCTAAGCATGCACGAACACGCGCATATCATCTGCACTATATCTATATGATAAAAAAGTATATAATATTCAATTTTCATCTTTAAATTAATATTATTCCAAAATATAAATTTATATTAAAATAAATTTATTTTAATTAATGCAAAACTCTTAAGCAATGTGTTAGCTATATATAATGTCCAATTAAAATTCTTCAAAAATTTAAGTACTTCAATATTAACAAAAAAGTGTGAAAATGAGAGTTTTAAGGCCATATAATATTATACTGTTGTAATATTATATAGCCCTAAAAACGACTATAATATTATAATACTGTTATAATATTATAATACTATAGTTATTATAATATTATAGTTGTTTGGGGCTAATTATATATTTTTTGTTAGAATTATCAAGAGATACAGTATACATAATATGCAGATGTAAGACATAATTTCTTTTAATAAAGGAGGATATTAAGGGCTGTTTTTCCAAAATGAAAAAAATTCCAAGATGTACAAATTATACATCATATCATTAAATGGTTACTCAAGTGAAGTCAAATAATATATTGCGTATCTTGGAAAAGGGAACATGAGAGAAATCGCAATCAAAACAAATTTTATCATATTTATGCTACCATATTTATTAAAAAAGTAAGAAAAAATAATACAAAAATTGAGCAATTTTTTTATTATATTATATATAAGAATTGTATTATTTAAACAAACGAACGAATCTTTTTGAGAAGAGAAATTCCAAAACTATTTGACTAAAATAATTTGACGCTATAATTATAACGCATAAGTATAACGCAATAAGATACAATTACTGTATTCATTGTCACTATTTTGATATAATCTCTATACGTATATCGAAGGCATAGTAGGAATAGAATACACAGGCGTATTACTAGATGCTTTTAACGCTTATAGAATCATCTCATCCTTGTTTAGAAAACAAGGGCAAATGATAGTTGCGAACGCCAAATGAAACGCAACTCTAATAAAAACATGAAATTATTATTGTTTTTTTTTTATATATTTTTAATACCTCTAAGGTCCGATTGCATCAACGTTACTTTGACTTTAAGGCTAAAGTAACATTGGTGCAACTGGGCTTAATACCTCCAATATGTTATCAATATATCCAGTTACCATATATCCTGAAAAAATGTATAGTTTATTTCTTAAAAAAATTCTATATAATCACTTTTTTAGATCTAAACCTAAAAGTTTCAAAGGCAAATTTTCCCTTGATTCTGATTTTCCCAAGATATGCAATATATCATTCGAATAGTCGTTTAATATGATATATAACTTGTACATCTCAGAACTTTTCTATTTTGCCCAAAAAGCGGCTAACTTAACATCTTCCCAACATAGTTAATATGTCAAAGCTTTTTTAAAACTATTGTATTGTATTTCCTTACGTTAGATCTTTACAAACAAGATTACTATTATAATAAATAAATCAAAAACTGTGATAGAATATTGATGTCTCAAATTGAATAAAAAATCTCAAATGAATAAAAGACATAAAAAAATGAAAACATCAAGAAAATAATAATGTAATTTATAAAATCAATTGCAATGATTGTGACGTCTTTTATGTTAGACAAACGAAGAAACAGTTTCGAATTAGAATAAAAGAGCATTGTAACAATATAAAAAATTAGATCAATCCAAATTTAGTGGTCACGAAACACATTATTCATTCCAATCACAGCTTTAACTGGGAAATCATCGAAATTTTAGATCACGAGATAAATTTCCAAAAAAGAACCATTTCGAAAATACATAAAAGAGCAAAAAATGGCATAAATTTAATGAACGATAGTGAGTTGTTGGATCGATCTTATTTTATTTAATATACTTGACGACATACGCTAATTAAGATTGTAACGTTTTCGATCATACTTGTTTATGTCATGACTTAACGATATATATTCTCTGACCTATAATATCAGTCCATTTCAAAACATCTGACAATCAAGAGCTGTTTTATTTTATACGATGACACAGTTTTTTATTTTGATTTTGATTCAATAGATTTCTAAATTAACGTAAGTGTGAACATAACTTCTCATTATTATTTAATTAATTATATTAATCATTTAATTATAAATTGACATTTATTATACAAAATATAATAGTCATTGAAGAAATTCTCGATCGGACTATCGTATTTTTTATGACATCGTTGACTGACTTGGATTCTCGATAACAACCGAGGAATTAATAAAACACATTTTTATAATTTGGACTTTCGAACTTCTGACTAGATACCTAACCTATTTCGCAATATTTAAAAGAAGAAATAAGTATGTAAGATTAGCTTAGAGCGATCATTTTTATTATTGTATTATTGTAAGTTCGTTAACTTTGTAAGAGGTTACATAAAAATCACTGAGGAAGACTTTATAAGTTAAAAATTTTATTTGAAAATTTTATAGCGTTATATTTATTTAATTAAAAAACGAATTTTATTTTATGAGTTAAATTATAATTGCTCGTTTAAAAAAGTTTTGGCATATTAACTATATTGCATTGCATGTACATAATCCTATTTTTTTATATTAACATCTTCCTTTGGTATATGTATAGAATTATAAATATAATTATTATTACTAATATTAGCAATAACAACTAATAATAAAATAACAGCTTAAACATATTATTTTACGAATTAGCAAGATTCAACCAGGGAATGGAAAGTTACTTTTTAAAAATAATAAGTTACCGTTACTAGTTATTGATTTTTAGAAGTAACAAGTTACCGTTACTTAAAAAATAACTATTCGTTACTTTCCGTTTCTTTTTTAAAATCAGTTTAAAATAAGTGCTATCAATTTAAAATAAAATTAAAAAATGTACATTTGTAATATTTTTTGTTTAAATGTTAATAAAAACAATATACAATAATACTAACTTTATTTTTTAGTTTTTTTCTTAAAGACATAATTTCGTAATTCGAAAATCGATAAAATATGCGGCAAATTACAGATATCTATCTGATATATTACATAAAAATGTAAAATAATTTCTGAAATAATAGTATATTTCTCAGCTGTCAAAAGTTGCAGCAAACGCGCTGCAACATAGTTGACAGCTGAATATTTCAGGAATTATTTTATATTTTTATGACGTAGATACCAGACAGATTCCAGTTTATCACATATTTTACAAGTTTTAGGATTACGAAATTATTATGTTTTTAAAAAAAAGCTAAAAAATGAAGTTTTACGTAGTAAGTAATTTATTGTATGTAATTTTCCTCTCATATCGTCATGAGAGGGAGTTAAGCTTTAATATTTAAGTAAATACAAACATATCTATAATAATTCTACAATCTATACACGCCAATTAAATCTTGAAACGATATCCGGTTGATATTTTTCACAATAAATTTTTCACAGTTTTTATTTTACTTATCAATGTAAATATATCATTAAATTACTTGTCAATTTAATTTATTATATTACTACTCCAGTTTTAATTAGGATTGCGTCAGAAAACGTAATTTTAAATCAGAAAATATAATTGGCACAGTTTGAAGAATTTGATGTATACACAAATTCATTCTAATATTATATTATGCACGAAGATCAAGCTCGAATCAAGATTTTTCTGTTTAAAAACAGTAAGTTATATAGCTTAAATTTAATAATAAATAAACTAATCATAGAGACGTATTAATATTTTAAGATATTAAAAACACGACGATCCGTAAATCTTCTGATATCTCTGAAGATAATAATGAAAGTCTAAAAACCATTACCTTAAGATATTAAAAGGATCTTGAATTAAAACAAATTACGAATACTATCTAAAGATTAAAGATTGAATAAGTAAAAATTATGTCATAAATACATAGGTTCAAAATACAAAAAGTTATAATTTCCAAAAAAAGTAACTTGTAATTGTAAAAGCTATGGCACATAGAAAAACTTAAGAAATTAAAACTTAAGTCTAAAATATAAGACTTAAGCAATAAGGAAATCAACATGTTGAATTCGCTACTTACGTATAGTCTTATGATCTCTACTGTGATTGATCAATTCTTAAGTCTTATGTCTTAAGTTTTTCTACGTGCCATAGTCTTTAGTTCGTTACAATTCGTAACGAATTCTATTCCCTGGGTTCAACCTATGCGTTAAGCTTTTATTAGTGGAGTCTTCCACCGTATGAGGAGGGGGAGGGCGGCAAAATCCATTGCGTCACATATACGCTTTACAACACAAAACGAGATTTCATATAGATTTATACAGGTTTATATGTCTGCATAAGGCATGCAAATATGCCAATAATGCGATATTGATATACAAAATAAAATTGACTTTTTTATTAATAATAACTGAAACTTTTTGGAGATCACTTAAAAGAATGACCCTTAATGTATCAAGATCAAAATCATCAGAGATATCTCCCTTAAAGCGAGTATTTATATTATTCATATAATTCAACATTATTAAAAGCTTTTATAAAAAACATTAAAGAGTTTATTTTGAGCTTATATAGGAACACAATTAAGACAACGCTTTTCAGAAGCAAAGTAGATAGATCTATTTAAATATATCTATTAGATATATCAATTTAAATATTCTGAATTTAAAAAATTCGTGAAAAATATATTCAATAAAAAATTGTTAACATATTGATACGTTGTTCTTTCTATAGAAAAACAGTACAAAACATAATGTAAGTTTAGATTACGTAAAATTTGTCGCTAAATTTTTTCTGGCATTAAAAAATCACGTATCGGTTTGTATTTAGTATACACTACCTTATCAAAGGTACATGCCAATATCAATAGTGTCGCAAGATATATTCTGAAATTTATTGTGTGTACAATAATCTTTAAATGGTTATAAAACACACGCTTTGGCACAATAAACTCGACGTAGTATTGTTATTGATGTAAATGGCGCAGGGTTAAATGACCATGGGAGAGATCTGAACAGACGGCAGTGTCATTTTGATTAAGAGTGCATACAGACGAAGCGCATAACCGCGGTATCATATAAACGGAAATGACATTGTAATAACAGCTGCATATACATGCATTAAAAAATCACGAACGCTGTGATCATAAAAATGCAATATTCTCAATCATATTCATATTGTGCTTCAGTTTTTTAAATCAATCAAACAAATCGTATAACGCTGCACGGTATTATCGATCAGGTAATTAAACCGATTACATTGTTTGACAAAAAATATAAAAAACTGGTCATTTTTTACAGTTTTTTGAATGCCGAATATAAATTCGTTTTCCAAATTATTCTATATGTCAACATTTTGAGAAATGTTGCAATTAAAAGTTGCAAAAAGTGTACTATTTTCATGTATTTTGTCATATTAACTACGTGTGTGATATGCTGGAGTTTTATTGGAATTTAAGTTAAAAGTTGTTAGGACTTTTATCTTTCAAGAGTATTTTTTTAGTGTAGACTATTAAGATATTCATTATTAAATTTATTACGGAAAAGCTGTGAATTAGATCGCGATTATACAATATGCAATTAGATAATTATAAAATAAATTTTAATTATATTTATTTAAAAAATTTACTTAAGCAAAGCAAATCAGCAATTAAGCCGTAACCCAGAAAATCCAGAAAATCGCATGATAGTCGCACAAGTCCAAATTACCGGATAAATTATTATTTTAGTAGCCAGATCTCCATTCTCACGCGGGACGGATCATGACAATTCCTCGCACAATCTTGAGCTCAACGAGCTCATTACTTGCTAAAGTGGACTGCCTGTTTTTGCGGTGACCACTTTTGTGGCAGTCCGGTTCGGACTCCGCTTTCCTCTTCTGGATACTCGACACCATTACGACGTTGTCAAAATGAGTGACGATAGTGCAAGACATAAATAGTAATCTTAAGAGAAAAATAATAAGAAATATACGATCTACATCTTCTTCCCCTGGGAGTGCACGGGATCATCGATATCCTTCTCGGTGATGTCCTCCTTGAATTGGTTTTCTCTTCGATGACAACTCGATGAAACAGCAGCGCCCAAGTCAAGGATGGCTACCGATCTTCACACTTTATTCGGCTAATATGTTATCTTATAGAAGTTACAATTAACAAAAAAAATTAATCGGTGTTCGATTTGTGCGGTCGCCCGCAATTGCGCTCGCTTTCTCTAGCCGGGAAGACGCAAGATCCATTTGACTTATCCGCAAATCAGTGATGGATGAAAACTGTTACATCACAGCAAATTGTTACAATAAATACTTTGTGTTGTTTTAATTTTCTTAAGGCGAAAAATTTTAAAATAAAGCCCGAACTCTGACGAGATCACTGTTTTATCGATAAAATGTGGCACATCATATCTTCATATACTACTACATCAATATCTCACGTATACATAAATTTTCGTAGAACAATAACATTTTTATTAGATATATAAGTCTAAATCACGTTATTCATTCATCGAGTAAACTACTAATCTGTGGATCACAATAAATACAAATCGCAAAGCTTTTATATGAAGCAAATATTATTACATTGATAGCTCTGACGTCATATTGGACTAATGTAAAAAAAGAAATCTCAATTTAAACAATTTTTTTTCGTTCTCGGTATAAGCACCACACAGACATGTATTGATGCATATATTTTACTCTTGGAAAAGGATTTTCAAATCTTTAAAAGAGGAAAAAAGTAATCGTTATACAAAAATTATTGCATTTAGTCGGAAAAACAGACTTTAGAATCCCTTTAATTTTAAAACTTTCCTTTAATTTAATACTATATTCCTGTACTTTTCGATAAGTATGTTATTTTTCATTATATTGCATATATAATATACTGTATGTATACATTAAAATGAAATTAAAACAATTTTAGGAAAATGGAGATAAATATTGCAATTAATTTGTTATATTTGTGCAAATTATTAATTTCAAAAAGTACTCCCTAGAAATTAAACACATGTATTTTATAATTTGATAATGCTTTAATTAATATTGTTTAATTAGATTAACATAATTAAAATAATACTTTTTATAAAAATATTTTAGATAAATTTATAAAAGCTTTTTTAATATTCTAATTTCAGTAAGACCTCAAAATGGCTTCGAGATCAGAGGATCCAGAAATTATAGAATCCGGAGGAAGAGAGAGAAACACAGGGTAAATTATTGATATTAGTTTTACAATTTATAAGACAATTGTAACTCAACATCTCATGAAATATTTTTTTGTAAATTTAGGAAAAATGATGGGTTTGGCAGATTATTGATAAAGTTTCTAGCCATTTATTGGCGATCTTTCATTGTGATATTATGGCCATTAATCCTAATTCCAATATTGATTCTCGAAAGTGAAAAAGTATGTTTTTTTTTCTTATATTCATATATAAAAATTAAATACATAGAATGTATATTTAAAGAAATGTTAGAAACAAAAAAATTGTATTAATAATTTATACATCTTAAAATTTATACATCTCCTTTTTTCTAACAACAGCCATATTAAATTAATTTCTTCATATATTCTTCATACCACGTTCAATAAAGTGCTGAAGTATATGAAAATCTTTTTTTCAGTTCATGAATTAACAAACAAATATAAATAATTTTACATTTAAAATTCAGATATGTTTTTGCTAAAATGTGAATTGAATTATATAAGAGTTTATTAAGAATAATAAAAGAAAGTTTTCGATAGTAGAATATACGGATTCAATTTAATGCATATAATTCATTTTAATGCATTTATTTACAATACAGAAAAAGATCTCGTAATTTTTCCTTCTGAACATTCAACATCATAATTTAATATGGTTGTATAGTGAGAGAATAAAGAGTTACATATGCCGATTTATCCACTGTTAGAAATGTAACCACAAGCTTCCTTTAAATGACTTTACATGTTATGGACGAAATTAAAAGTAATGAATTTAACTGAAAATTAAGTTACAATAATTACTTAAATGAAATGAACATTAAATTTATGTATTCTTAATAAAATTTAATGTACTCTTAATAAAATTTTATAAAAAGTAAATTAAATTTCATAAATTTTCATGAAAAATACATTAAATTTTATATACACAAATATACTTTTTAGTTATAAATACATTAAATTTAATGTAATGTCATGAAATTAAATTCAAATTGTATAACTTAAAAATTAATCAAATTTAAGAACATTTCTA
The DNA here is from genome assembly GCF_001594045.1 of Atta colombica. Lineage (NCBI taxonomy): Eukaryota > Metazoa > Arthropoda > Insecta > Hymenoptera > Formicidae > Atta > Atta colombica. The sequence continues at coordinate 1,096,576 of NW_017259590.1, forward strand.
ACACTGTAGGTTTGAATGTTGAAAAAATTAAAAAATCATTTTTTCTTCTTGCCGATGTAGCCTGTCGCAATGAAATGTTTATACATCATCGCGTTAATGGCAATGTTCTGGGTAACTGAGGTCCTGCCATTACCCATCACGGGTATGATCCCGGTGGTTTTATATCCGCTAATGGGTATTATGTCTACCAATGAAACTTGTTTATGCTACATGAACGATACCACAATGATGTTTCTGGGCAGTTTGGTAATCGCTGTGGTTATTGAAAACTCTGGCTTGCACATGCGAATGGCATTACTCATCATCAGAATTATTGGCTGCAGTCATCGAAGGTGTTTTAAACGTTCTATATCATTGTGTTATGTCAGATGTTTCTAACGTTTTCAAATTTATTTATAAAATTCTTGTCTAATAATATTATAGGTCTTCAAATATTGTAGAATCATTTGCATTATTGCGATTCGTAATACAGGATGAATTATCGAAAACACATCGAAAATCGCTCTAAATAAATCGAAATGATAGGATGAATAAGACCTCGTTTTTTAGAAAAAGTAAAATTATTACAAGATTCTATAAAAATATATCGTATGGTAAAGGAAGCCAAAAACATCCAGATAATAATTGATCTATACTGTCTTTATCGATAACAAATGCAATATTGTTGAAACTGAAATAAAATGGAATAAATGAGAAATTGCTTAAAGAATGTAATTCAAGATCTTGTAATATTCGCAACAATAGGAGACAAGGAGAAGTCCATTGAAACAAATGTCTGCTGATAAAACTTGTTATTAAATTCGAAAAAGTAGAATCTAAAACTAATTTTAAAGCATATACAAATTCATTTAAAGAATGTCCCGGTTTTCTTTCAATGAAATCTTTTCGTAACACCTTCAATTATTAATTCTATTGAGATGAATAATGATACATCTAGAGATAACAATAGAATAAAAAATAGAATAAAAAATTAGTGATATTCTCAACTAGTTGGAAACTATTGCCTATGTAGGTTTTTGATGGAGAAAAATTCGAATGAATTATTTCATGTAAATGTAGCTAAGTAACTTCCAATAAATAAGATAAAAAGATTACCCTGCTTATGAATTTTAGTAAGACTAGTATTTTAACGCCAATTTATTAATGATACAAAAATATCTCTTATTTCTTCTTTTTTAACATTCTGCTTTTTATCTGATTAATATAACTTTTTATTAAATCGTTCTTTTTATTACGTTCTCTTGTACATATACGTTCTATGTAAATTATTGTATTGCAAAAAAATGTATCTTGAAGAGGATTATTAACGTTTTTGAAAAGAAGAACTGACATTCAAACCTTTTATCTCAGTTGATGTATTCGGTTTTATTTAACTGCGTTCAATGTTTGAAACGTATATAATTTCTTTACGACGAAACGTTGTCGAAATATCTAAATTATTATTAATATTCAATAAATAATTTATTAATTTGTATACACGCATATTCAGTGTCGACTTTTGTTAGCTTCTTTTAGAAAAAGAATTTTAAAATGTAATTAAGTATGCGTGCACTTTACTAAAAATGTTTAACTTTGCTACAGGTGTTCTGTATAGTTTACTTTCAGAAATAATTCAATTTTAAAAATCAATAGTTGATTCTTAAAATAAACGAGTAAATTTGTATGAGAAAAATTGGTAAAGAAAAATTTTAATTTTTACAAGTTTTTTTTTTATTTAATTGAGTCTCCCTATAATAAAACGAGCAACATTTTCAATAGTGCTGTTTTATTATACAGTAGCCCGAAGCTACCACCATGGTTCCTTTATGTTCAGCTGCCTAATCGTCGGGAGCAGCGGAATTATACTGAATTAAATTAACACGTTACGTGCTACGCGAGATTACGTCCGGTATCATGTAATCCGATAAATGCGACAAACCGATTACTAAGTATTAGAAGTGCGAGAAATTATAAGATGTCTTTCAGTAATATTTAAATAACATTAACATAGCCATGGGAATCAATTGTAATTAAATTATCACGACGGGAAAATTAATTTGTAAAAGGAGAATAATTGAAATAAAGTGTTGAAGTTACGGAAACGAGTGTCTCTTCGAAGCTCTTTGTAGTCTATCAGCGCTCCTCGTGAGTCCTAATCATTTAGGCGAAACGAACCTAAAAAATTTCCTTTGCTATAAACCAAAAGATACAACATATAAGTAATTAAGACAAAAAAACGTTTATCTTCAATATTTCATATTCCTGACTTAATTCTGAGATATGTATTTGAAATATTTTTATTTGAGAAATAGTATTTATAAGACAGTTATATTTTGTATTTTGTATTTCTGCGAAGCACATGAAAATCAGCACGTAAAATTAAGTCAAGAATATGACATTCTAAGGATATTCGTTTATTTTTTAACCACCCTATATATAAAATTATATTTTACGAATTAAATTAGAATAGATTGTTTTCTAAATGTATTCTGTTCTTTTAATTTTTCAAACAACTAAAATGAAAAAATATTTTTTTCATTTTAGTTGTTTAAAACTCAATCTTTTTCTCGAAAAAGTTTTATTAAAAGAATCTATTTTATCATTTCGATTTATTTCGAGCTAATTAGAAATCAAATCATTCCCTTTTCTAATTAGAGATATGCGATTTTGCGATATATGTCACGAGCATTGTGATTTTCTTTTCTTGAATTCAATATGTAACTTGCTTTTTAATCGCTAAATAGTAATAAATATTTTAACACTAAAAATATTCGTATTAAAATATTTATTATAAAATATTTATATACTATATGATTCTTATTATTCCTGATCTTAAAATACATTCCAAACCGTACATATACAGTTACGAAACTAATTGTCCGATTATTATCTCAATGAATCAAGCTTTTCTTCAAATGAAGAATAATCTAAAGAAATCATCGATTTAATGGTGCACTGTTTGGACAATTAGTTTCATGAGTGTATTATATCTCTTAATTATTTTAGAAACGATGTATTAAAACGACGTATTAAAATTGTCTGTTCTATAGAAATGAATTATTATATTCATCTATTTAATTTATATTAATAAATTATTTTTTAGTGAGAATGTTGTTAGTATAACGTATGACACTTCATAATTTTTGTCATATAATTTTATCTGATCTTCTAACTTTCTAATTAAAATTTGGTCATAAGATTGGCAATTATCATTGGTCCAACATTTTTTGTCGCTTTAGTCCGAGCACATATCTTTGAATCTTTTTTTTTCCCTATCATTATAGAGCGAGATAAAATCTTTTCTCACTTTACGATTTTGACAAAAAATGCCGAACCACTTCCACTTGTTATAGCCAGATTAGACTCTGATTAGAATCTCTAGTTCTGTCTACATCTTATTCTTATTTTTTTTATTAAAATTTTTTTTTTCAATCTATTTTATTCTCAGATTAACATTAGGTTTATTCTTCGTGACAATGTTCATTTCAATGTGGATTTCGAACACTGCCGCTACAGCCATGATGATACCGATAATGGAAACTGTTCTCATAGAGCTTGAATCGGTGAGTCTTCATCTTTTCCGAAATCTTGACTATAAGATTAACGCGAAAAAAAATAATTTTTCAAATTTATTTACCTCAGCAAGGACTTGGAAACATGTTCGTACAAAAGGAAGGAGTGGCCGAAGAGGAGGGCAGGGAAACGTAATTATTTATCGTTATACACATGTACGCGCGCATGTACACACATATTTCATTTTTTGTTTTCTAGATGTTTAATTTTTAAATACAGGATGATGCATTTTAATCAATACAGTCAATTTTCTCCAAAATTTAATTTAATTATGAAAAAATATTTCGGATAAAAGTGAAACGATGAGGTTTCGACACATTTTGATCATATTGTTTTTCTTCTAGGAGGCATCCAAAAGATATCATCTCCACATTTTTTAATGGAATTATATGATATTTTTATATAGTATGATTCCTCTAATTATTTTGCATATGAAAATATTAAGGTAAGGTAATATTAAGGTAAAGATTAAAAAATCAATATAGTGTTTATTTTATTCGAAATATTTTATTCTAATATATGTTGACATAAAATGTTAAATATCTTGTAAACTAATTTTGATTATCGTATCGTAATATTTGTGAACAGAATAATGAGATAAATTAATTGGTATAAAGAAAACACATAGTTGCTTAAAAAATATATATACAGACAAAATGAATAATTGTTTAAATAACTATGTATTTTCTTTATATCAATTGATTCATTTTGTTATTTTGTTCGTAAAAGTATCGTAAAAATATAAAAGTACGAACGTAATAAAAAAATTAATACTTTGCGAGATATTTAACATTTTAAGTATTCATAAATTCAAAATATTAAATCAGAAGTGTACTTCATAAATTCTTAGTTTTTCTCTTTCTTAATACTTTCATATACAGATTAATTAGAAAAATTATGCTAAAAAAATCATATAACTCAATTTTTAAAAAGTGATAGTAACTTAAAAAGTAATAGTAGTATATTTTTGTGGCATTTCTACTTAGAAGAAAAATCAGAAATCAAAATTCTCGAAACCGTTTTACTTTCATATAACTTTCAATAAAACATTTTTTTCGTATTATTAATAATATCTGTAATTAACTGTATTGATAAATACTGTACTGAAAGAAAAGATTGCTGCAGTAATTTAAATGCTATATCATATTCAACCAATCTTTTCTTTCAGAAAGAGTGTGTGTATATTAATATTTACTCTATTAATTAAACTTAAACATTAATTAAAACTAAATTTCACGCAAGTTCATCCATTCTAATTGTATCACAATTCATATCTACGGTGCTAATTTTTCTTTCTTTTTTTTAAAGCAAAAGGCCAACGCATAGTACAATGGTATATTATCTCGTCGCGGCTTACGCATCTACTCTCGGTGGTACCGGCACTATTGTGGGAAGCGGTACCAATTTAACATTAAAGGGATTTTTAGAAAAGTATGTGCTTATAGTAAACAGCAAATTTTATGTCAAATGTGTTATTTTCAATGTCATAAAGTAATAAGTTCAAAACATTTATAATATATAAAAAATTATGACGTACATAAAATAGATATTCATATTTACAAATTAATTTTATAAATTTTTAATTCCAGTGTGACATATTTAATTTTTTTTTATATTTATAATTTAGAAGAAATAATAATAACAATTATAAAGTTTATTTTCATTTCCAGGCGTTTTCCCAATAGTCCCGGCATAAATTTTGCCTCTTGGATGTTATATTCGGTGCCACCCATGCTGTTAATGGGTTTGCTTACATGGTTGTGGCTGCAAGTGATGTATATGGGTCTTTTTAGACCGGAAAGCAAAGATGCTCGTGCGATAGATATTGGACAACAAGGCGAGCGTATCGCAGCGGGAGTTATTGAAAAAAGGTACAAAGAACTTGGACCGATCTCATGGCATGAGTTCTCCGTGGGTGTCTTATTTATTTTTGTGGTGCTCTTGTGGTTCTTCAGAAGCCCTGGTTTTATGCCGGGCTGGGCTGCTTATGTTACAAACTTGTGAGTATTGATAAGAATAAGTATCATAAGAATAAGTATCATAAAATATGCATTTTCCATTTCAAAATTAACCTTCATTATGAGTTATCATGAAAATAATCAAAAGATAAGAAAAAAATAACAAAAACTAATTTTACATTATACTTTTATAATTCATAATTTTGGTAAAATTATAAGTATAATTTTCTTAAACTCATAATTTTTTAAGTTTAATAAAATGTAATAAAATGTACATCTAGACGTAACCCAAAATGTAATCAAAATAACGAAAAATTAAAAAAAATAATATAAACATAAAAAATTATAAAATAATAAATTAAAGCGAATGTAAAATAATCGGAATTTTTATGTCATAGGTCTGTTAAGGATTCGACAGCAGCCGTGTGTGTAACGATATTGTTTTTTATTATTCCGTCGAAATTGGACTTTTTATATGCATTCAGTAAAGATCCGCGTAAACGACCCACAAAAGCATCGCTTGGTTTAATAACTTGGAAAATGATAAACGAGAAAATGCATTGGAGTCTAATATTCGTGTTAGGTGGTGGGTTTGCCATTTCAGCAGGTAGCACTTCATCAGGTCTGTCAGAAATGCTCGGTCATTACCTGATAGGTTTACAAAAGATTAACGTGGTAGCAATAATGCTGATTGTCTGCTTTTTTGCCGAGAACGTGACGGAATTAACAGCTAACGTAGCTGTCGCGAATATTATATTGCCCGTATTAGCAGAGATGGTGAGTATAGCGAAATTAACGATAAACTTCAATATAACAGAGATCAATTAATAATAATTTAAGAGATATTTTATTCTAGCATATTTTAATATAAAGTATAAAAAATTTCATTATATAATATAATATTATTTTTAATATTTTAATTCGCAGGATTATAAAATGGATTAATTGAAGTGAAAAAAATTATTTGCATTTTTAAAAAATATACAATTTAGATTGTATAATTTACATGCATTATATTTCTTAATTTATAATTTCCTTTATAAATGAAGAAATATAATGTATGTATTTTTATTTGAATCATTTTTAAATAAGAGACAATATTTTTGATATATTAAAATGAATATATTCTACATGGCATGTCTATGTAACGTCTATGCTCTTGGCTAATATTTTCTTACATATAAAAACATATATAAGTTATATATTTACAATTGTTAAACTATATATTTTTATTTAAAATACTTTTCATTTGCTGATTAAAATTTACTTGTCTTGCTTGCAAGACAAGATTTTACTACTTATATAGTACAAGCTAGTTTCCAAGAATTATATCAGTATTTTCTTTTCCTTTTTTTTTCAGTGTGTGGCTATTAAAATACATCCTTTGTATTTAATGCTGCCAGCAACTCTCTGCTGTTCCTTTTCGTTCCATCTACCAGTAGGTACTCCACCAAATGCAATTGCTAGTGCCGCGGGACACATAAAAACAAAAGATTTTATGATTGCTGGTATCGGTCCTAGCATTATCACGCTCGTTGTTACTGTAATAGCGTTCTCTACTTGGGGTAAATACGTATTTAATCTATCGGATTTCTCCGAATGGGCCACGTAGCAGTACTTATATAATATAAACATTCTTTTATTCGGTATATTTCATTATCATTCCGCCGAAGAGCGAAGAATGATCTTCACAACGACAAGAGTACTACTCGCATTATATTTTATTTTCTCGTTTAATCGAGTTCATTTTCTACTTTTTTTTTATAAATTCCAAATATTATATATGCAAAGCTTTAAGATAAGAACTTAATTATAAAATAATTTCAACGAAAAATATAGACTGTACAGGGTGCGTCACCAAAATCCGGACAATTCGAACAATTTCTTTAAACAAAATGTTTTTAATGAAAAATTAATATAATAAAAATTAAATATTACAAAAAATTCTTTTACATGACACTTAGGAGATTCCTGTAGAGCACAATATAGCGGAAAATTTAAATTGAAATTTGTCCGGATTTTAGAGTCTACAAATCGAATCACACCTTATGTATCAAATGTTATCATAAAAAATTGTTATATTAAACATAATAATGAATGTATATCTTTAGAATTTCAGATTTATGTAAAGTAACGTTTTTCATGAAATATTTTACATCTATTACATTTATAATATCAAGTAAATTCTCAGATGAGCAATAATAACTTTGAGTTTATAATTATTGCTTTAGTAATTGTAATTCGAATCAAAAGCTAATGAATCGATTTTGATATCAATAAAAAGTTAATGAATATCGATATCCATGTCACAAAAAAGCAATTTATTTGTATTATAGAATATTATACATTTTATGTACTGTACATTAGCACACATTTGAAATATACAGAGAGTTTCATATAATTTATCAGTATATAAACAATATTAAAGAAAGTTCATCAAACTATAAATGTGATTACACAACAGTATGGAATAAAGCCTTTAACTGTTAAAGGCTGAATCTTAACCCTAAAGCTATCTGTACCGAATAAATCATATAATTTTTATATAACAATTACTTTTTTCCTCTTTTACAGATTCGAAAATCCTTTCCCAAAATTAAAGTATATGCATTAATACGTGAAATAAAATTTATGCCGAAAACGACAAAAAAATTTCGAAATTGAGATCTTTACTATTTCTTAGTCCAATATAATACTCTAAAACTGTCATGTTATGACAATTATTGTATATATAAAAAAAGTCCATTTTCCTCATTTTGTCAATTAATTAGTTATAACATTTATATACAATTTACATTAATTAGTTAATTAGTTATAACATTTATATACAATTTTTTATAAATATACAACTTCACAAATATTTTCTAGAGATGTAAAAGTATACATAAGAATCACTTAAAAATTTTTATATACTTATAAATAATAAAAATTAATTCAATACAAAAACCTATTGCATGATACCAAAAATCATCATATATATTAAGGGTTAAAATACATAATATATTCTGTACATGGAATATTAGTATACATGCTCATTGTCATTAAAAGAGTTACAAATATTTCATATCAATTGTAATAATTTTAAATCTATAATAAACAGTCATAGATTCATAATTTGTTAACTTGATTTTTTTTAATTTGTAATAAACAGACAGTTAATAGACTCGTAGCTCTTGATTTATTTATTTGAATTATAAATATATTAAAATTTATGTTGTAATTTTTACTCACCATCCACGTCAAAATCATGACTAATGTTTTCCATTTTTTCTGCCATTTCACAGAGATTTTACGAAAGGATGAGAAGTCAGGAAACACTTAACTCAATAAAAATGTCTCACACTTTAATAAACTGTATTAGCGAAATTGAAAAAATATATCCGCAAGTTCACTAACTAGCAAAATAAGGTTAAAACAATTTTGAATTTTATATTTCGTTCCATTAAAAACAGTGTAACCTACAAATGACAGTTTAACTACAACATCTCCAAAATAAACAAAATAAGATTTATTCGACACGTTTTTGCATGAAACGAAAGAATCTAGCAAAAATAAAGCGTCTCTGCGCCGAGAACCGAGATATTAAGCGTAAAAATTTGACTATTGAGGTTAGGAAATTATCATAGCTGCGAAATATACTAGTGATCTATTTCTGCACCAGACTGTTTCTAGAACTCTCTTTCTCGCTTTAAACAAATATCAATCATATTTCTATCTCACTTTAAGTTCCAAAAGTTCACTACAGAAAACAGGCCTTAGACGGAGCTGTTTTTTTTAACTGAACTTCTTGCGCGGTTCACCTTTTCTCTTTTTTTCTCTAACGTGGAGAGAAAAGAAGATAAATCATGTAGGAACTTTAGCTAGGCTGCGAAATGATTCATCCTTGTTTAATATTCGATGAATAACAAGGATAAATAATGCAGCATGCGTGAAACGGAACACAGCCCTAAAGAACAGCCTTAGTGCAATACCAGGATTGAGTTCAGGAATTACGTCCAGATAACTTTAAGCTATAGATTACATTACGCATATTATAGCAAAAATGCACCTAGAGTTATCTAGACATAATTCTTGAACGCAGCCCAGCATATATATATAGGGTGGGCCATCTAGCGTTTGGAATTTCATATTTTGAGTTTGAAAGGCGTAATAACATTTATGACGTATCAAAAATTTAGTTTTTTGTTTGACATTTACGAAATGGGTCGCTATACGCTTGAACAAAAATTGGGAAATATTGACTTACTTCCAAAGTGGTGAGTCTTCAATCCAAACTGTAAGAAATTTACGTGGAAAATTTGATAGAAAAGAAATGCCTTCAACGCAGTTTGTGGATCAATTTGTGAAGCGAATTCGGCAAACTGGATCCTTATTGGATAAAGCAACTCGTTCACGTGCTCATCCAGTAAGGTCAATCGAAAACATTGCTGCTGTTGTTTAGAACAATCATCAACATCAACTCGCCATCGTTCTCAAAATTTGAACATTTCATGCACTTCTTTGAGAAGAATTTTGAATAAAGACTTCGGTAAATGGCAATGTACTACCTTTCCAATAAAGCCATAAACTTTGAAAAATATTCATGCGTCTTTTTTTTAGAGCCAAATTAAATTCCAAATTTTAAATGGCCCACCCTGTATGTATATATATATATATACATATTATAGGCGGATCATTTGTGGACACATGCGCATGCGTTTTTCTCGCTACAATAGTGCGCGAAATTTACTTAATGTTTTTAATGTTTTTAAGCAAGTGCAATGAAATACTTGTTAAAAAATGTATTTTAAAAAGATCCTGCTCTGTCCTTACTATGTGTGAAAAGTTATATGTAAACTGGAATCGTTCATTTACAAAAAAAAAAGGAATTGATTTGGTTTTATAAAAGGAGCGCACACTCTTATTTTTGTCAGATTCTTTCATTTCATGCAAAAAAATATATCGCATCGAATAAGCCTAATTTTATTAATTTTTGAGATGAGATGTAGCTAAACTATACAATTATCGTTTTTTTTTTCGAATTATTTAAATTTTAACAGTTACGCAAATTTTTGTATAAATCAGCTATCTTTATAAGCTATATAAAGATATTTGCATGATACATTGACGAGATATATGATTATCTCATCAATGTATCATGCAATATATATTGTATATTATTTCGCCAAGGAATAGCATTGATAACATGGTTGACGTAAAACGTTACCATTAGTGTCATGATAATTTGTTAGCGTTGTCTGCAGTTCCGTAAATAGCTTGTAGCACTAAATAGCGTCTCCTCGAACGCACTCAATTTATGTCTCCGTATATGCAAGTATCCAATAATTTTATAACTGGAAAGTATCTATATATATTTTTTATTTACGAGCATTTGTAAAATTCAGTAGAAAAGGATGCGATTGCGCATATATTTATAAAATGTATGAGAAGGAGAAGAAACGTAGGAAAATAAATAACATATCAATTGAAAATATATTATATTGTGTATTTAATTTTAAAAGCTAATATTACCAATGTAACGATCTCACATAAGTTTTGACTTTATCCGCAACACAGCCTAGTTCCATGCCTCAAAATATATTTGTATATTATCAAACATATTTTAATATGCTTTGATTGATAATATTTATGTTATCAATTTCTTTGTATTTTCTCCATAACATATTAATGATTATACTCATCAAATAAATTAAATACGTAAATTAAATATGTAAAAATAATTTTATTTCAAAATATAAGACATTAAAATTACAAAAGCATTTATGAACGTTAGTCCATAATGGCTAATTTAACAAAAATAAATTTTGCATCTTACTTCTAATTTTTAAATTACTTCTTTGCCCTTTTGTGTTTGAAGTATCAAATTAAATATTGAAGATTAAATATAAAAATAGCAAGCAAAAAGAATAGAAAAAAGAAACTTAAAGTATTCCTGAATTTATCAAGTTAGATTTCAAAATTATTTCTCTATAACTGACGATAATTTCTGTGCAAAAGTGAATTGAATTTTTGATGCTTTATGTATGTATATATATATATATATATACACATATTTTAATTATATATTTCGTTGTGTCCATTTTAGTGCATTTTTAATATTAGTGAGCGTTACCCTTCTAAGAAAGCTTGCAATTAATTGATATTCTGGCATTGTGCGCCTTCCATAAAAATGCTTCGAATGTGTTGATTTGTATGCATTATGTCTATTGATATCGTGTTTTGTATCAACATGCGATTCATAAGACAGGAGCAAATTTTCTTTCCGTCCTTCACAAAGAACTTTTGTGGTTAAGCATAAAAGCCATTGCATAATCTGTACGATATATAAAAGTTTTGTATTAAATAATTTAATAAATACCAAATAAATATTCGATTTAATAGATCTATTATGTATATTTGTTGTATATATTTACCTCATTGCTGGATGGTAATCGTCCCTCACTTTTTTTTAGCCATGAGCTAGGTGCCCATAGATACAATTGCATTACAGTTGCTGCTAATTCGCTATCGAGTCGCTAGTGCAAGTATTAGAAAAAAGTTTTAATATTTTTTTTTTCTATACAAGATTACGATTTTAAAACTAGATTATATTTTTGAGCAAATTGTTGCTTTTTTTACAAACCTTATACACATTTCTTGACAACGCATTTTTTATGACAGTATTGATAATAGATGGGAGACTGTCTGGCAAAGCAGGAAGTTCATTTTCAGTATAATTATAATTATTTAAAATAGCTTTTTCATCCTTTTTGCCATGAAATGGATTTTGCATTCCAAATATTTCGTATGCTATAGTTCCTACTGTCCAAAGATCAGCTTTAGTATAATTTATACTAGTAAAAGGACCTGGTTCCGCTGTTATCACCTCTGGTGCCATCAGTGCAATATTACCGCCTTTATCGATATCATGAGAATTATAAGGCAGATATAACCCGTGGGTTTTATCGGCCAGACAACAACCAAAATCTGTCACAACTAGAGACGGAGAATTATCAGTCTCTTCTGACAGATCGAGTAAAATGTTGTCACTTTTCAGATCTCTAATTTGTAAACATTAATAAAAAAAGAAAAGAATCTAAGATAAATCTCGTCGATTTATAGAACAAATATCATTGCATGTAATTAATATAAGATAGCAATGATAGAAAGATATTCAATCTTACCGATGTGCTACGCCATTTGCATTCATATGAGCTACTGCTTCTAAAAGCTGAGCGAATAATAATATTGATACTCTCATATCAACGTTTCGACTTGTTATATATTGTTTCAAAGTGGTGTCATATCTAAAAATAATGCGACATGTTAAATATCGTGAGAATATAAGTGTAACCTTATCCCATTAAAAAAAAATAACCTTTTCATCACCAAAAATAAACTCATATTTCTGCCTGATCCTTGAGGATTAATTCTACTTGGTAAAGCATCAGGATACATTCTCCAAGAACCAGGTAATACTGGTATCATGTCGGTAAAGACACAATACATTGACACAATGTTTGGATGAGATGGTAGTATGACTTTATTTTCTGTTAATTTTTGCTCCCAAGTAGTCAAGTTATCATTTCTATAATGTTTCCTAGCCGGTACTGTCTCCTTATACATTGCATTTAGAATAGCAGCAGCATTGGATTCTGCATCATAATTGAACATCATTTTTACAGCTAATGGAAACTCATTTGCATCTTTTGTTTTCACTTCAATATCCATTAAATCATCTTCATCCCGCGTATTTACAAATCGTGCTGCATATACAGCAGCAGAACAACCTTTAGCAATTATAGGTCCCATTACAAAATTTTGTAAAGTTACAGTGTTCTCATCAGTATGAACGGTTTGACAGTCTTTAGGCATATAATGCCATTGTAATTTCGAAACTGCTTCCTAAACATAACATACTATATCTTAGATTACATTTCATAAGCTAAGAATGGTAGTAACATAACATTTCTGTATTATTGGATTGTCTGGAAAGTTCGTGCCGATGTTGAAGGAAAATTGAAACGCAGAAAATTTTAATTTAATAAATGTATACTAAAATTTAAATTTTAGTCGGCACGAACTTTCCAAACAACCCAATATATTAGTGGTAACATATTTGTGAAAAATGAGCTATTTCTCAGTATTTAGATCAAACTAAAATGCATTTACCCGAATTTCCCAACATACTCCTTCCAGTTCATCATCCTTTGTCAATATTCCTGTACCTGATGCTAATGAAATACCAACAAGAGCAAAAAATGGCGCAGAATCACCAAAAACAAGTCTACTTGCTGTACGTCTTCGTAAATCTGCTGCAAGACTATTGGTTACCCTTTTCAAAATATTGTCAACAAAGATACGCCGAGCATGTGTTCCCAAATAACCAAGATGTCTTCTTGTATTCCATACATTGCCAGTTTGACAAAGACCACTGTTCTGGGATTTGTCTGTCATGAACATAAACATAAAACTGTTATATACAAATTAACATTTTTATTAGATCATATGTTACTAACAGCATACAAAATATTTATAGATCAAAGATAAAGCAAAATAATGGTATATAATAGAAAATAAAATATTGACAAACCATCCACATTTATTACACAAAACCAATTTATAATGATGCTATTTTCATAATCATTCATGCTCTAATAAAATGTACCTTCACAAGTGACACAAATGACACAGTGTGACACAATGAATCATTACATCCTCGTTTGCCAATGTTAAACAAAAATGACATAATCATTGTGTTGCACTGTTGCTTGTTGGAAGGCACACAAAGTTATACCATATCTTAATCACAACAAAAATACATATATATTTTTAAAAAAAGATTACTCAAAGATAGAAGAGTATAATTTTTTAAATGCATTAAATATTTAATAAAATTTCTAGAATATAATTTCTATTTATAATTCTTATTAATTTT